>NW_006262274.1:19691264-19758505 GCF_000493195.1 Citrus x clementina | reverse complement strand
TGGACTTTTTTGTTTGATGATTGATTATGTTCATCATTTGGTCTAGAATGTTGAGTCACTACCTAATAACTGAAGTGGATCAAGCAATCAACTAACATGATATTACAGCTAAGGTCTTATGTTCAAGCTCCCTGCATGCTTATGGCTCATTTACTTACCTCCAGCTCATTCTATGCAGATCTACATGATCTTAAACATAAGTCAGCATGTTCAGATTGGATTTTAATACAGATGTTAGATTGTTACATAATAACTTAAGCTTTTAGGTTGGACTTGTCTTTTTCTTACCTAAGTTGAAACACTCCAAAATTAACACGTGCAGAGCACGTGATAAAGAAGAAGGTTACTTACGAAACTTAATTTTAACATAGAAACCTCATATTAAAACACCTAAAATTTATTCAAAGGAATCCAAAAATATCTATGAAACAATTCAAATAGTAAACATGTCTCCTGATTCCAATCATATAAACAAAAGTCTCCAAATGTAAGCACAACTTGCAACAAATTACTCAATCTGCAAAAATAAATGACCATGGAGGCACAGATTTTTACTTGAGATTTCTCTGAGGGGGTGCAGCCATGGTGAAGAATAAAGGAGTTTGAAAATTGTGACAGAGATGTGATGAGAAGAAGATGAATCGATTATTTGCTTAGGAATAAGTAAAGGATGTGATTTTGAGGCTCAATTTGGTTGAAGAAGGGCAAGAATCAGGTTAAAAGAGAAGAAACCCGAACGGCTCAATTTGGTGACCTAGCCAATACACACTCATAACCCAATACTAGTAAAAATGTATATATTGTATAATACGATTAGAATTAGAATCAAAGTCACAACAATTATGAAAAATGAGCCAAAACATTTAAATTCATTTTTCAACTATACAACAACTTGCACATGGTACTTTATACTGTGTGTAGCATTTCATAGCACATTAGCCTTTGAAAGGTGTCCCTGCACGACTAATCATAAATTACCTTAATCATATATGTAAACAAAACATTCATATGGTCTTCATAAAAGATCACGACAACACTTTTGGCTTGTAAACAAATCTTCATTCTAATATTTTATATATGATATCATAAAAGAGAATCATTTAGCAAAATGATTTACACATCTAAAAGACATTTAAAGTATATTGTTAAAACCTAAGAAATAGAATAATTTTTAGTTTTAAAAAAAATTAAATAAATATTTAATGAAATTAACTTTATTATGAAAATTCCTTTATTATTATTCTTATAATAGTATTAAGATAATCATACATATCAAGCACACTGGGAATGAAATATCTACTCGATAAAAGCAATGATTTAAACACACCTCAAACATCTTAAACAATTACAAGATATCTCTATTAACAATTTATTCAAACATCCTCATTTTCTAATTCATGCCATATAGGTCAGAGTTCCCAAATTTTATCTCTTAATATAATAACTAGAATGACATAATGTCTTATAGAACTATTATGGACATCCATGGCTACCACTCAGAATTTTCATGATGATTTGATGTTAAAAAAAATTTCAAAAATATTTATTTCTTAATAAGTTCAAATCTATCACGCAGAGCCTTAAATAAACAACATAGATTTCGACATTTTTATAAAATCATATACTAATAAAAAAAATTATGAAATTAAAACTAGAAACACTAAACACATTTACAAAGTTGTATTTAAAATTTTGAAAATTTTGGAGATCATTTGGCACTCCGAATAAGTTTATAAAATAAAAAATACAGTTGAAATTTTATGCTTCCAATGCAACATTTGGTACTCATATAATTTTAAAAAAATAAAAAATTCAGTTAAAACCATAGTTTTCCAATGCAACAATATCTATTTTGAAAATCTATATAAAATAGAAAACAAGGCCAATTCTCATAAAACAAAATTTATTCAATAAGCCCTAAATTTCTAGATACGGAGGTATAAAGTTTGTCTTGAAAATCCTTTCAAAAGCCATGATTTAATATAAAATATGCATGCCGTCCATAAATAATTTTATAATATATTTTTTATACCAAGAGTTTCTAACCAAGCATATTCTTATCTTATCACCCATAACAATTAAACATATCCAACAAGGACTCACCAATTGAGAAGCTTCCGTTTTAACCAAGATCTCTAACTCTATTGTAGAAGTAGGGTAATCCTGAGACACTTTTTTCAGCTTGAGCTAAATTATATATTTATTGTATTTTTTTTTACTAATTTCGATGCATATAAAGGATAAAAAGCCAAAAACATCAAGTAGTGTAACATCAAAATTCTTAGAAAACACATATATTTATCAAAAATTTGTGAAATTTTTTATTTTATTGATGGCGAAAGTGAAGTATTTGAATAATTTAATTTACTAAAAAAAGAACAAATATGAATGTAAAGGAAATAAATAATAAAATTATGAAAATGTTATTAATTGTTACTATATGTTAATTTATAACTTTCTAAAACTAGTAACAATGGTATAAGATATTAATATAGTTTTCTTTCATTTAGACTAAATCACTTTTTTTTTACAATAAGTTAAAGTAAAGTATCATTTTAGCTTCTAATGATTTCAATTTATTTAATAAATATATAATTTAATCATGTGGTAATACAAATATCTAACTCTACTTGTAAAACAATAAAAAGAGTTGAATTGGGAACATGATTGAAAAGAAAATAAAAACTATAATATTAGATGAAAAATAAGAAAACTTAAGGGGTATTAATGAATTTTTCCCAGGGCTAGACCGGGCTCCAACCCGTCTAGACCACCTATATTGTAGAAGCAAAAAAGGTTGCTGAGAGAAAGATATGATAGTGTAGAAATTAAGGTTGAGAGAAGGAAATTGAAAAAAAAAAATGTATTCTACAGGGAACCCTTGAAAAACCCTAGTAAATTAAAAAAGCCTAAATCATTCCCAAAATTCTCCTAATTAACAAATTAAAAGAAATAACAATTCCTATTTGTTTATTAATAATTACCATGATCACTAATAAAGAAATAAAAGGGTGTTGCACATGTTTTGGTCTAGTTAGATCCATATGACCTAAAAGTGTGTAAAAAGGTCTGGGCCAGCCCAACCCAGGCCCGAAAGAAGTTATCTCGGCCCACCCGCTAAGGGCATAAGCCAAGGCTTTCGGGAAAAAAAAAAAGAAGCTAGCTTCGCCATATCTCAATTTTAATTATTTTTTAAATTCCACCTAAATACTTGATACACCCTTGTTTGTTTTGTCTAACTATATCAAACCTAAGAAATCCTTATGATTGAATGTTTTTTAAACTTTTTTTTTATTAACTCATGCATCCATTGAAGTTCAAACTTAAGACTAGAGCCTTAAGAATATTACTCTTTATTCCATGCCACTAGAGTTAGACTTTGACTTTTTGAAACTTAAAATTATTTAAGTACAATTTTCAATAACTTAAAATTTAATTTTAAAATTTTAAATCATGATTTTTTTTTTAGAGGCCCAATGCTGAGCGTGACCCAACTCTATGAGGGTGGGACTTGGGCTTAGCCAAGGCTGAGCTAGCTTAGCTTGTTTGCAAACCTTACTAAAGATTGGATTTGAGTATATTTTACGTGATAGAAAGTATTAAAATGAGAAAAGGATAACTATATCTCCAAAGTTTGGAGAAATAGTCACAAAAACTCTTAAATTTTTTTAAAATTGGCATTAAAATCCCCTTTTGACCATAATATCATTTGAATTTAGTAATTAGAAAATTGACTTTGAAGTTTTTTAGTTAATTCAAATTTAATATAAATAATATAATCTATCTTGTAGACTAATAATATGAAATTATTTTTAACATTTAAAATAATATTAAATATTAAATTGTTATATTTATTTTAATAATATATTTGTATTTATTATACAGATTTTAAATAAATCTTTGTGTTAAATATAATTTACAAATAAAAAAATCTCCCTATTAGTAATATTAAAATTAATTTTTATAATATTCAAAGTAATTTTGAGTTTAATTTATTATTTTAATATTATTTTTACTAATTATTAAAAATTACTTTCATATAATAAATTAGATCTATTAGATTGTAAAATATAAAAATATTTTTAAATCTTAAAATTACTTTAAAATGTATATGATTACATTTATTTTAATACCATACTTCTATTTATTATAAGATTTTAGGGTCAAATTTTTTTTAGTTTATAAAGTCAAAGGATATTATGGTCAAAAGAAAGTTTTTGTGTCCCTCATTAAAAACTTAGGAGTTTTTGTGACCATTTCCTCAAACTTTTATCAATGTATTTTTTGCTATTAAAATTTATTTTTATTATTAATATTGAGTTATTACCCCCGATAGTTTAAACTTTTAGGTCAAGCTCTTTGTCCCCACCTTCTTGTTGTTTAGCTTGAATTTCTAAATTGTTTCAGCGCTTCCTACCTACTTATTTTGTCTTATTTAATTATTTATATTTCTTAGTCAATTTTGAAGCCTTTGTTTTGCCTTCTTAAGATCCAAATGCCCTTAAAATCTCATTGCATCTTAGGGGCCTATTAAACAATGTCATGTAGGGTTCTTAAGTACCTAACAGCTTAATTTCTTGGGTCTAGTAGTTTCCAATAAGATGTTATCATTGGGTTTACGACTAGCAAAGTTTGCATTATTTTTTTTAACACATATAGATAGATAGATCAAAGTAGATAGAATCAACAACAATTACGATATCAGCAATCGGCAGTGCTCTAGGATAAATGAAGATGATGTTTTCTTGAAAAATTATTTGATCGGGGGGGGGGGGGAGAATAAAAGAACTTTGGTTAAGAAAGATAATAGACGTATTTTGGGTAAGAAGATTCTATATTTTAGAGGACGAAAGATAATTTGGATTGAAGGAGTAAATAAAATTTAAAATTTTGTTCATGTGACAATTTTTTATTGAGTGGGAGGATCACCTTAGCACATTTATATGATGTTTTAAGAATATACAAGACTTTCTACTTAAACCACATCTCTTGATTTTAAAAATCCATATACTGAGAGAGCATACACAATAAAAACAAATGCATTTTTGTTTATTTTACCATGGATATCCAAATTATATTTCATCATGTAACCATTAAGGTGCCTCATTCTATTGTATCGATGAAATCAATCATATTATAATCTCAGTTAAGCAGGCTATGCTTGATACTCGCTTCTCTTCGATCTGTGACTTCATTAATTGGTAATGTATCAATTTCGTTTTGTACAATAACGTAATTATTTCATTGATTGATACAAGGTACATGTCCTCTGCACTTTTTCTGGCATCATTGGATGAACAATTGTCGAGTTCTGGATGGACGATTTGGGCAACTGCCTCTAACTCCTGGGAAGTATAACTATATCTCTTGACTCTGGCAGATGTAGCTCTGGGGAACTGCCTGTAACTCGTGGGAGGTAAAGCTATATCTGTTGACTTGATTTTTTATGTATTTTTCACTTTGCATGCTGATATGTTTGCTGCAATTTGGTCAATTTGCATTAGGCTTCTAGCATTTAATGTTAACGTATATTCACAAGGTAAATTGGATTATTCTTGCAATGTGAACTTGTAAAATATGAGCAAAGGGTGTGCTGTTAGGGTTGTGGGGATGAGTGAGTATTGGTCGTTCTTTGCTAGCTAGTTTTTTATAGAGATACATCAGAATCAATCTCTTGACCAATTCTCTCCTAATCTTGTGCTTACCGCTTATAGATAATATCTGTTGTAAATGCTCTTTTATTTACTCCTTCTTTCTCTCCTTGATTTATTCTCTTTAATTCAAATTGTAATCAAATCTAGGATAGTTATTACCCTTTGTATTCCAACTACAGTCTGTATATATATATACGACTAACATCAATAATAAAATATAGCTTCATTTTCATTCACAATTGATATTATTTCCCTTTATATGGTATCCAGAGCATAGATCCATTTTTTTTTCTTTTTCCCACGGTTCTTCACCCTCCCTCTTTAATGGCATCCAATGATCAATCACTTCTACCCAACAATGCTGAACCGACCAAGCCTTTCATCATCATCTCCCTTTCTCACATCCTGAAACTCACTTAAACAAATTATATCTCATGGAAAACTCAACTTGAAGCTACCCTCCTTAGCCATGATCTACATAAATTCATAGATGGTTCTCATCCTGCCCCATCTAAAACAATTATCTAAAATAACACCACCACTACTAATCCTGCCTACATCACATGGTTCCATCAAGACAAGCTCATTCTTGGAGCTCTTGCTGGCACGCTTTCCAACCCACTTGTCCCTCTCATTTCACAATGCTCCACTACCCATGACGCTTGGCAAACTCTTGCTAAGACATATGCCAATCCCTCGAAAGGCCATCTCAAACAAATAAAAGATCACCTTAAAAATATTACCAAGGGTTCTCGTTCCATTTCTGACTACATGCAGGAAATCAAGTGTTGTACAGATCAACTAGCCTCTCTTGGCCGTCCTCTTGATCCCGAAGATATCGTTGACAAAGTCCTTGATCAACTCAATGATCCCGACTATGAGAGTGTCATCAATGGCTTCCAAAATCGTGAAACTCCTATCACGTTTAATGAGTTACACAAAAAATTCATCAATCGTGAACTCTCCCTCAAACACAAAGCCAAATCCTCCAACAATTTCCTTGCCACTGTTAACTATGCGGCCAAACAACAAAACAGAAACTATCAATACCGTTCTCCTTCTTCCAATGCAGGCCTTCTTCCCATTCCAAACCACTCCAACTCTCAGCCTCCTACTTGTTCTTCTCAACCCTTCAAAGGACGGTGTCAATGGTGCCGAAACCAAGGTCATTATGTCTCCCAATGCCCCATTTTCCGCAACCACTATCCAAATGCAATATTACCTTCCCAACAATCCAACCCATCCATGGTTCCTTCTCATGCAACACCTCGCCATGTTGCCAAAGGCTATCAATCCTCGTTTCCTCGTGCCTACGCTGCCACCGTTACCAACCCCTCATCTAATGGTTGGCTTCTCGACAGTGGTGCCACTCATCACGTCACCTATGATCTTGAAAACATTGCTCTTCACTCCCCGTATGATGGTACTGAGGAACTAATTATTGGAGATGGCTCGGGCCTCGCCATCTCAAACACTGGTTCCACTTCACTTCTTACCCCTACTACTACATTTAATCTTAATCATATTCTTTATGTGCCTTCCGTTTCTCGTAATATTATTTCTATCTCTAAATTTTGTCATGATAATAATACTTCTATCACTTTCTTACCTAATTCCTATATTGTAAAGGATCTTCGCACGGGGGTACCTCTTCTTCAAGGTCCAACTAAATCTGGAATCTATGAATGGCATTCCACTCGTCCTGTCATTCACTCAGTCAAATTGATATCTACTACCGATTGGCATCACAGATTAGGCCATCCATCTTATTATATTCTACGTCATATTAGCAATGCTTTCAATTTAAATATTCCAAAAACAATATCTTTTCACTGTAATTCATGTGATTGTAATAAGAGCCACAAAGTGCCATTCTATCAAAATACCATTCAATCTCATGGTCCTCTTGATGTTCTTTATAGTGATGTTTGGACTTCTCCCACTCTTTCTTATGATGGCTACAAATATTATCTTATTTTCGTTGACCATTATTCAAAATATATATGGTTTTACCCTCTCAAACACAAAAATGACGCCACTACCACTTTTTATAAATTCAAACTCTTGGTTGAAAAAATTTTTAAACGCCCCATCATAACAATCTATAGTGATAATGGTGGTGAATATATTGGTTTAGATTCAACACTTGAGTCTCATGGTATAACTCACCTCACCTCACCTCCTCCTCATACGCCCGAGCACAATAGTTATTCGGAGCGTCGTCATGGTCATATCGTTGAAACAAGTCTTTCCCTCCTCACTCATTCCTCTATGCCACGAAAATATTGGCCTCTTGCTTTTGCCACTGCTTGCTATTTAATTAATCGTCTGCCTACTCCTACGCTTCACCTTCAATCTCCTTACTTTAAACTACATGGCCACACGCCTAATTATCTCAAACTTCGTAGCTTTGGATGTCTTTGTTATCCATGGCTACGTCCCTATACCTCAAATAAACTCGATCCCCGCTCATCTCCTTGTGTCTTTGTTGGTTATTCTGCTACCCAAAGCGCCTATTATTGTCTTGCTCCCCACGCCAACAAAATCTATGTTTCTCGACATGTCAAATTCATTGAGCATGAATTCCTTTTTTCTTCCTCCTCCATGACGGCATCACCGCACACGTCCATCGAAACGGATGAATGGTGTGCACTTCTTCTTCCTATTATCTTCGCTGCATCATCCACACCAGCTATCCCCCTCCCAAACCTCGGCTACCTCAAACACCCCCACTCCTCCTCCCCCACCACCTTCACCACGCCCTCTCACTCGCCTACAAAATAATATTCGTAAACCCATTACTAAAATGAATCTCCATGTCTCTCTCCAACCTTCTTCTACCGAACCTACCACAATCACTCAAGCCCTCAAAAGCCCCGTTTGGCGTGATGCTATGCAAACTGAATACGATGCCATGCAAACTGAATACGATGCCTTGTTAAAAAATAAAACATGAGACCTTGTTCCCTCTTCTCTATTACAAAATCTCATTAGTTGTAAGTGGATTTTTCAGACTAAGTATAACCCGGATGGCTCCATAGCCTGTCACAAGGCTCGCCTAGTAGCTAATGGGTTCCACTAACGTCCCGACCTCGACTACACTAAAACTTTCAGCCCCGTAGTTAAACCCGCTACAGTCCGCACTGTTCTTTCTCTTGCCATAATCTATGGGTGGTCTCTTCATCAAATTGACATTAATAATGCTTTTCTCTAAGGTTCTCTCATGGAGGACGTGTTTATGGTCCAATCCCCTGGTTTTGTTAGTCAATCTCATCCTACTCATGTTTGCAAACTTCGCCAAGCTCTCTATGGTCTTTAACAAGCTCCTCGAGCTTAGTATAATGAACTCAAATCCTATCTTCTTACTCTTGGGTTCAAAAATTCCGTCTCAGACACATCTTTATTTGTTCTACGTAATATTCATGGTCTTATCTACCTCTTTGTCTATGTTGATGATATTATTATCACTGGCTCAAATTCATCTTTTTTAAGCACATTCATCTCTTAATTCTCCTCTCGTTTCTCTCTTAAAGATCTTGGTAACCTCTCATATTTTCTTGGCGTTGAGGTGTTACCTCATCCTCAAGGTCTCTTTCTTAGCCAACATAAATATCTCCAAGACCTTCTAACCCATGCCCATATGTCAAATGCCAAACCCGTACCCACTCCTATGGTCACGCATCCCCCTCTATCCACACAAACTAGAGCTCCTTTAGCCAACCCAACTGAATACAGAGCACTTGTGGGAAGCCTTCAATATCTCTCTTTAACTAGACTTGACATCTCCTTTGCTGTAAACAGGTTATCTCAATATATGCACAAACCTACTAAAGATCATTGGGCCGCTCTCAAATGCCTATTACGCTATCTCACAGGAACTACTACACACGGTTTACTACTTCACCGAGACTTACTGACCACTCTTCATGCTTTTACAGACGCCGACTGGGCAGTTGATAAAGGCGACTATATTTCTACAACTGGTTACATCGTCTATTTGGGTCGAAATCCTATATCTTAGAGTTCCCGCAAACAACGAACTCTTGCTCGCTCTTCCACCGAAGCCGAGTACCGTGCTGTTGCCGCGACTATTGTCGAGGTCCTATGGGTTCAAAACTTACTATGTGAGCTAGGATACCTACCCACCAACAAACCAGTCATCTGCTGTGATAATATGGGAGCTACATATGTTGTTGCCAATCCAAAGTTCCACTAAAAAATGAAACGTTTAGGACTTGACTATCATTTTGTTCGTGAAAATGTTCAACGTCAAAACCTACGTGTGTCATACATTTCTGGTAACGATCAACTCGCCGATGCTCTTACAAAGCCGCTTGCTCGCACCCGGTTCCATGAACTTGTGTCCAAGATTGGTCTCACTTACCGACCGTCCATCTTGTGGGGGCATGATAGAGATACATCAGAATTAATCTCTTGATCAATTCTCTCCTAATCTTGTGCTTACCGTTTATAGATAATATCTATTGTAAATGCTCTTTTGTTTACTCATTCTTTCTCTCCTTGACTTATTCTCTTTAATTCAAATTGTAATCAAATCTAGGATAGTTATTACCCTTTGTATTCCAACTACAGTCTGTATATATATATACGACTAACATCAATAATAAAATATAGCTTCATTTTCATTCACAATTGATATTATTTTCCTTTATAGTTTTTATTAGTCTAACTTAGTTCAAAAGCTAGTATCAAAGGGAATAATAAATGGGCCCACTAGATTCTGGGATTTGCGTTTTATAAGTTAGATTTATTGAATAAAATATATTGGTTTGAATATGAAGTGGCCGATAGTGTTGATCCTAAATCTATTCTAGTTGGCAGATAGAAATTGAAAGGGCTATCTATTGCCTTATAGAGGTAGAAGCAAGGGACAAAACTTATTGAGATAGATGGCATTGCTTTGTATTTTAGACGTCTATATTCCTTGACAAATTAACACGTCAATACCTTAAGGATCAGCTGCATATTAAAAAAAGTGTGTGTAACCTAAGGAGAAAGCGATCAAGAGGGTACCCAATTTAATTATAGGTAGATCAATTACTTTCTTAGGAATATAAAAATAGTTAGCTCTTGATAAACCTTTTTTTTTCTCCTTCACTTTTACTGCAAATGTTAGAAAAGCAGACAACTTTTGCCGAATGCGTTAGAAGGATGTCACAAGCGAATGAACTTCACATGTTGAAGACGGCATGGATGCGAGCTCAAAACCTGCGACCCAATCTATATGATAATTATCAATATTGTGATAAATTAATGTATAGATTTGTCTCCTTTGTTACAACAAATAATACACCAGAATAGAGCGAACTTAGTATTTATGTTAGAAAACTGTGTTTCCAGAAAACATATTCATTGTTCCATAATTCTTCTTCGTCTAACGGTGCTTCTTTACCGCAGCTTTACCAAGTCACTTTAGCAGCCATAAGAGATTTTTGAAATATGTAAAGGGAAGTAGAATGTTAGAGATTGTCATAGTTCGGTAGTTGGTCTTCCTTTGAAACAATTAGGATATATTAGACATTGTCCTTGTACTTTTACTTAAAATTAGTATCAGTGTAAGTTATTGTGGCATATGAGCATTTTTTCATTAGATTCATCCTTAGTGTGAAAGTTCTTCAACAAAGGATGATCTTTCTACATGTGAGTGTGTGTGTGTTCAGAAAGAGAGACATTCTAGATCAATAAATTATACTCAATGCCAAAACCCGATCGTCTATTTAAAGCAGGGAATAATCATGGTCAGTTCAATTCAAAAAATATTCTTACAATCCTTAATTCTCAGAAATTATGGGTGAGCAGTTTCTTAGTTACCTGGTGTAGAGTACTAGCTAGTATAGTGATACCATTCACGGTGGAGGAGTTTTCAGTTGGCCAGCCGAATAGGAAAAATCATAACCATTCTATCACTCGACAAAGTATATGTGTATTTGTGTTTCTGTGTATGTATGAGTGTTGTTCATTGGTTAATGTAGAAAGATCACACATGCCAGACCTCTCAATCAGCAAAGCTTTGCTGCCAAATTCTAACAAAAAAATTTAACACCGATTTTACAAATAATTGACATACCATGCATGCTTGACCTCTTCAGTTTCTGTTATAGAATTTCTATTACCCTGTTAAGAAAATAGAATTTGTCAGGAACAAGAATATATGACAATGATTGTAATTCTACCTGGAGTTCTTTCATTTAGCTCTTATTCCCTAGCTATAGCTGAATTTATTTTGCAAATCCTAGGCAATCAGGGTTTCAATCCATCTGAGGCTCTTGCACATGAGAGCATGCCTTGTGCATTATCTACATGAGAACAAGAAAATATGTAGAAACGAAAAGAAAATCACTCCATTATTCCATTCTTTCTTTCTTTGGGCACCCTGGGATTCTTCCCCTAGACATATCCAGGAACTATGTCATAGCCCCTAGCAAAGATGTCTTTTCTTAAGCCACATGACAAAATAAAGAGACTAGTTAAAAATTCTCTATCTCAGTCGTAGATCCACATGAAATTGCCTTCTTTTAGAAATGAATTTGTGATTGTGCGTCTAAAAGAAAGTTGCGTGTGTCCGCATGCGTTTTGGTCTTTGCTTTCTTAAATTCCAATCCAGTGATTAACAATAGTTTTGATGTGAGCCACTGCAAGAAACTGATCAGAAGTATACCAGGAATAGTGTTTGTGAAAAAGGAAAGAAATGCACCAAATAAATTTCTTCATCAACATTACCATATACTGCAATCTTGAGTTCAAGTTCTATTTTCATTATGTAATTTTATATTATTACTTCGCTAATGTAATCTTGAATACATGAATTGATGACCAGAGCTACCTCATAATGTCAAGCACGATGATGACTAGTCTTATAATCTGGTAAAAAAGGACCCGTGACAATGGATAACACGAACAAGCAATCTTAAAAATAAAAAAAAATCCTAGACTTAAAGAAGTTACAATAATTACCATATTCAATCAACCATGCTGGAAGAATTCACAGACTAAAAGTGGAATATAACCCAAGTAATTGTCTGCGATTCCTTTTACTTGAAAAACGTTTATCGACTTCAATATAAACTGCAATATCTGTTGTCATCAATAGGGTTGCAGGAGAACTGATCTTCCAGGAATTGAGGCTGGGAATCAATGTTTGAGGTAGTCATGAAAATTGAAGTAGGGTTTTGTTCTTGGGAATTAGAGAGGATCCTGGAATCTGAACTAGGGTTTTGCTCATTGGAATTAGCAGTGCTCGTGTAAATTGAGCTAGATTTTTCTTCTTGGCAGGTATCTGGGTTGATATTGAAAATGTCGCCGGGGATCTTTGCGTGGAGATTACTTGTTGATCCCTTCATGTTTGTCAACACATAGTAACTATTATAATCAGTACTATAAGGAGGATTGTTTTGTTGGGAACTTGCGGCAGTTGATTCTCCAATGTGGAGTGTGTAATCGAAGATTGATGATGATCTTGGTGAACTTGGAAAGCCCAAAAACTTCTCAATGATGCGCACCGAATCCATCTGATCTTCTTCCTCTTCTGCTTCAGCCACAACCTTCAGAGACGAATTCTTTTCTTGGCTAGGACTACAAGGCCTTAACTGTTCCAAATCATTAGGGTTTGCTCCCTCAGAACACTTTCTTGATTTCTCAAGGCCTCTCATTTTCATTTTCTCTAAAGTTCTTTCCCTTGCTCTTGCTCTCGCCTTGTCCCTAGATTCCCTTACAATAGGATTAGTTACTGCTTTACGTGATTTATTGTTCATTGCTCCTCGGCTCAGCGTCACCGAAGAGTCATCTACTACCAGAGCGCTCTTCTGGTCTCCGGTGTCCTTAATTCTCTTGATTCCTGACACTACTTCACTCTCTGAAGTAGACGAGAGACTCTTTGCACCACTGGTGCAGCTGTTCTTCACACTTGGTAAACTCTCTGTGAGTTCCTTGATTGCGGCCTTCGATTTGGAGAGCAGCCACTCAATTGTTTTACTGGCTTTATCAAAGCCTAATGTGTCCTGAAGATCAAAGAACTTGCGGGCAATTTGAAGGGACAGCCTCATCCGCCGGTCTCTCGGGCCTTGAGCTGTGTAGATCTTGCTGTGTCTGTCCTTCTTCCCAGTTCTCTTCCGTTGAACCGCCTGTGCCTTTTCATCACCATTAACCCCACCATTTTTCTTTTTCTTGGTGGTGGTTTTTTTGGTTGCCTCAACTGGAGATGCCATTTTAATCTCAGTCTCATCAGCTGCCACATTGTCAGAACTGCAACCCAAGATTTGGTGTTGTGAAAAGAAGTGAGTCATAAAAAACTCATTATCATGATTAGGAAGAAAGGGTTGATCTTGATCAGCAGGGAAGTCCAAGAATGGTGATGGCTGGTGATGATGCTGTGAGGAGCTAGGGTTTTCATTTTCAGTTGCAAGAATTGACTGATTGGTAAAAGGAAAGTGATGATGGTCACAGTTGTTGCTGCTTGAAGGAAACATAGCTAGCAGCTAAAGAAAGACACACTACTAATCTTGGAAAGAGAGAGCTAGCGAAAGGATAGGTTGTAAAGAATAGGAAATTTCTAACTTGGGAATGGGTATTTATGATTGAAGATGAATCTTTTTCTTGATAATTTTTTTTCTTTTTTGTTTTTTTCCCGGTTAAAATAAAAAAAAAAGTGCAAATAATAAGATGCAGCTAATTTGGATGGTGATGAGGGGGAGCAGGGGTGAGTGGACGGAAAACACAACACAATTATACAAGTCGTGGGAAACAGAGGAGGTGTGTGATTGTGATATGGTGAAAGTGAGGGTAATAGAAACGAATGAAGGGGTTAGCCCTAGCCCCTGAGTTGCAACTGTGACAATTCACGTGGGGTGTGCAGGTAGTTGCTTGACAGCAACACTTGTCACTCGCTATTCTTTCTTTTTCACCAAGTAGAAAGAGAGAGCCCTTTGTCTTGAGAGCTACAAGAAGCTGCTAGCGAGAGTATAGACATGGCCATCTCTAGAAAAAAAAAACCTAGCTAGCTAGGGCAGAACGGTACAATTATTAAGTATTATTATAGCAACTGAATACAACAGAGGAGGCATTGTAGATTGTACAGAATTGGTTCTCTACTGCTTTTACCGCCCATGGAGATCAAGCAAAAGTTTCTTTGACTGGACGACCAAACCCACATGTCCCTTTCATTTTTTGACTACTGCCCTTCGAATATTATTCAGACCAGACACCTTCTTTAGTTCATCGTAGCTCTTCCTTATTGTTGCTATATGCCGCAAATTAATACGAGTTGTTTCAAAAAGTGATTCGCTACAATACCATCCACATCATACATATTTCAAACTTAGGTTTTTAATCCTGTATCAATTTTCAAGTTAGATTCTGATTTTTTTCTTAAGCGTTTCAAGTTTTGTACCTGAGATCGCAAAGTCCATATGTATATTAGCTAACCCATTTCAATGATAAAATCACAATTCCCGGTTGCAAGTTTAACAGATTTGCTATCCATTTTGTATGGACCACATAAAGAAATTAAACCTAAATGCCTAGATCTATTTTAGCTGCTGGTATTTTTAACTACCCATGTACAGTTTTCAAGATCATTCAAGGAGTAGCGCTAGGTGTAGCTAAGTAGAGATTTTAGAATATCTATGTCATAGTGCACTCATTTAATATATGTATAACATGTGTGTATTTATTTTAAAAAATTATTATGTAATTAATAATTATATTTAATTCATGCATACATTTCATACATATATTAAGTGGTGTGATACAACAGAAGTACACTAAAGTCTCTCATAACTAAATTATATACCCTTTAAATATAAAACAACTGCTAAGTAGCTTGTGAGTATTGTTTAGTAATTCTTACCTAATTGTACAACAACCAATAACAGATATAGTAGTGCTATAGGGGTTCAAGTAATGTTCCTATATTTGGATTCAAAATGATGTGTCTGCTAATTTGTAACCGCCACGTCCCTCAATTTATTAAATCAACTATCATATCACTTGGGATTAATGTCCGTTAAATAAAATTAAAAAGAATAACGCAAAATAATTTTGCACAAAATAATTATGCCCTTGTACAGAATTTCACAGTAAATTACTAATGCTGTCACTAGTATTAGTGGAAGGACCACTTCACACCAATAATGCTCGAGAAAGTTGAATTAAAGTTGAAACAGAAGTGCTAGCTAGGTTTTCTAAGAATCCTACCATAGGGTCATGATTATTTTTTTTAATAGACCATCACAAGAGAGTACAAGCTGCAACCACATATTAACTATATCTATATGTGTATAGCTAAAATTATCTGCTGTCTGTATCTCTCTCTCTCTTTCTTTGATTTTTAATACCAAGTATGAATAATTTGGATGTTATTAGCTCACTCTCCACATTAAGCTTCTTAGATTTCAAACTATCTTTTTTTGAGAATTTACAGATGCATGGAGAAAGAATGCATTGTGCGTGCATGGAAAGATAACAGTAATACAAATATAAAATAAACTTGAATGAACTAGGATCCACTGTATGTAAAGCCATCCCCTAGAATCTAGGAACGTCTTTCTTAAAGATCTTCTCTTTTGCAATATATCTTTGTAATGTCAGTTTTCGATGTTTGATTTTTTGAGTACTGAGCTGGTCTATCTAACCTGCCCAAAAAGCAAAGGAGGAAGAAAATGAAAGAAAAATCGAACTCATTAATTGAGCAAGCTAGAATAATTTGAACTTTAATTTTTTTTTCTTTTTTTGGTTAAAGCATAAAGTGCAACAGCGGTTTATGGACTTGTGCTGCATAAAATTTCATCCGTGCATAGTCGGTCCCTTGTTTAATCTTTTATAAGACGATCTCTTTCTCATTAGTACCCACCAAATAGCGTTAGATATATTCGTTCATAGGGCATGATCAAATATTGTGCATTAGATTTGATGAAGAAGCCCTAAAATGAGCAGTGTGCATCCAAACTCACCAAGGACGTCAACATCTTCTGGTTGCTCAGGTTGAATACTCATGACTTTTGTGGAAACTATTTTGGTATTGCGTTTTGTGCCCCACAACACTGTTTCCTAAAAGTGCCGCACTAATTAGTGAATCAGCATAAAATGGGAAGGATGTGTACCGCTTAAATAATTTTGTATTGGAAGAAAAGCTCTAGCTTTGTAGTTTTTCAAAATAAGGTAGTATATTCATTTATCATCTTATCGTGGTTTAATCTCATAAATTTTATCTCTTTCTTTCATTCGGCCATTCATGGACATGGTGGGTGATGCTAACTGAACAAGGGCAGCTGAGAAGTTACAAACTTACAATATTTGTAACCTACAGTTAATTTAAAATTAATCTCTTATGATTTCTTAATTATTTGATAACTAACAATTAAATTATATAAAACATTAATTTTGAGTTGATGTAAATTATATAGATGGTGTAACTTAACAATACCCTTGAACAGCAATTAATTTTATTTATAAGATGGATTAATTAGTGCATATAATATTTAATAAGATCCTATTTCCAATTACTCGGTGCTTATCCCCAAAAAGGGGGGGGGGGGGGGGGGAACTAACTCAGTGGCAGTGCTATGCTATGTATCTATTTCCACATAATGGAATGACGAAATGCTCACTCATGCTTACATATCAAACTCATTTTTATTTTTAAATAAACAGAAATTCCGATATTTAATCATAGGTCGAAGAATTAGGATTTCGGTTCAATGGGGATTAAAATGAAGAAACCACAGACTTGAAGAAATCATAAAACTTCAATAAACTGAGTGGTCTGTAATGTAAAATATTCATTTGAATGAGTTAAATTTCAGTTATATAACCCTAGTCTTTTTCTGAAAAAATTTTCAACTCGGAGCCACAACATATGCCGCTCTTGCATTTTACTAAACACAATTACGATAGAAAATATGCATATTGTTAATTAAGATAGATTGATTTATAAACAACTAAAGAAGAAGGTGCGCCTAAGATTCTTTCGTAGAGGATACTTCAAGCTACACAAGAGACACCTATTTAGCTCTTAAAGATTATCTCTTCCCACTAGCTCGACCGATACAACTTGGTTATAAAAAATTTCGTGCTGTCAAGTACAAGTACTCAATTCCAAAAGTCATTTCTTTTAAATTTGGTTTTAAATTTTGTTAAGTTATTGCATCAACTTGTGTTGTGTATATATATTAGTTGTCTAAAATATAATTAGTTAATTCCAAAAGTCATTTCTTTTAAGTTTGGTTTTAAATTTTGTTAAGTTATTGCATCAACTTGTGTTGTGTATGAATTTTAGTTGTCTAAAATATAATGAGTCGTATGATCCAGTGCTGACATTTTAATTAACTAGTAATTAAACAGCATGGTAATTGGTAGAATACTTTTTGGAAAACAGAAAGAGAAAAGATAGAATAAGTAGCAGGTTGTTGTAGCTAGAGTTGGCCCTAGCTATTTCACAAATACACACAGACCTCGTGATGCATGTGTTTGTCTCTCTCTCTCTCTCTATGTATGTATAGTCTTTCTCTAGTGCAGGGATCTTTATTTTTTTTCATGCGCATAAGTTTTTAAACCGTAGGGTTTAAGAAAATTAATTTTTAATGCGAACATACTTTTAAATTGTGCGGTTTAAATAAAATTATTTTTTAATGCACTATAAATTTTGTAATTTAATAACATGTCTGCATTAACTCTATTAAACAGTACGATTTAACAACATATCCAAATGAAAAAAAAAATGAAAGCACCCATACTAAAAAAAAAGATTCTCTCTCTCTCTATATATATATATATATAATGTGTGTGTGTGTGTGTGCAGTTCTGCATGCAACGGAGTGCAGGCGTAGGTGCAGCTTTGTTTTCTTTTCATAATAAGTTTGATTTTTTGGCAGGATTTGTACCAAAATGTATATAGAAATTAGGACAAGCCACAGTTAGCACAGTAACAAGTAATATTTTTCACAGCAAAGAACAAACAGATATAAATGGAAAAATGCAGAACAACGACGCTTTAACACAAATGTAGAAAATGCTAAGGATTTAGTAGGAGAAACCACTTGTGTTCTATGGGTTTGGATTATAGGTTTTAGAGAAATTTTTAGTTCAATTTTCCAAGTTCTTGCTCAATGACCTTTTCTTTTTCTCTACACTTGTAAAGATTCTTTCAGAGTTCTGACTCCATTCATCTATGGTCTCTGGTTTAAAATTATAACTCAAGTGCACTTGTCATGATGTCGTTTGTCTGATCTCCCTCAAATTTCGTTTTACTTTTTCTTCTCTAGATTCGCTTGTACTATTCAAGGATTCTGGCCCCAGTTGCTAGGGGAGGAAGTTTTGTGTTTGTATCCATTTTTGGTATTTTGTCCTCAAAATGTGACAACTAACTTAGTACACCCCAGATTTATTTTAATGGCTTAGTTGGTTGAGTAGAACCATGGTTGTTTCACGTGTGGTAGAGGTTATTAAAGCTCTTATGGACTCCTTCCTTTTTTAAGTGAGAGTCGATATTTCATCACATGTACCGATTACCCGAATTGCGCAAAAACATGACTTAAAATGAGTTAGATATTTCAGCAGTGAGCTTTAATAAAACAGTTTAGTCTTCATATCCGACTAATTATCAGTAAGGCCCACTACAAGAAATATTATCTTTTACAACCATTCAAAAATGATGTAAAAACACAATTACAACATTTATAAAAATGTCCTAATGAAGGATGCAGTAAATAATATTAAACTTTTGTATCATTTTTCAACTGCAGTAAGAAACGCTGCATAAAATAATAATAACAGCATTATTAAAATGCAGTTTTCTAGGCCATTTGCTATAAGAGTAAATTGCTGCAAAAATTAGAAAATAAATATGGAAATCTGCTACCAGTAAAATTGATAACAGTTCAATCAATTGAAAATAATCTCCATAAAATCATTTGAACTTGGCATTCATACAACAAAAATTTAGTTAAAGATTGTTAAATCTCTACACTAAATATAATACTCAAAGTGTAAACTAAAACTCTTGCCCAAGTTAATGTTTTTTTTTCCCCTGACTTGTAAGATTCAAGTATATGTATGAACAAAATTAGAAACTATAAGCCTACTCCAACAAGATGTAGTTTTTTGGCCAAGCAATTGTGCTTCCAATTGCATCACTAAGAACATGAAACTCAGATATAGCACGATATAAGGGAGTATCTTCAACCAGTGCAATTGTCACCCAAACTTTCCAGCAATCTGGTCCAAGACATATATGATGTACTTTGGCAAGTGGATCTCTTGATGCAATTGTTCATTCCCCTACAACTTTTCATGTTCCCATCCAATCTAGTAATCTACAACGAGCATTTTCAATATTTGTGAAAGTACTTCCACATGTTTTAGCTTTCTATAATAACAAATAAAAAATCTGATTAGAGGCAAACAAATAATATGAATAAATTCAAACGGTTTTTCCAAGCTCAAAGTTCTAATCATTTTTTTCATAAAGAGAATGGTTCTTTATCAGCAGCAACTCAAAAATCTATTCATTTTAGTGTTAAACATAGTTTTGAGGATCAACAATAAATGATGCATAGCATTTATAAAACTCATAAAAATCATCACTTACTTTCGCATGTGAAGTGTCTTCCGAACATTTCCTTTTGTGGCTTGTCTCATTATGATCCTGAAAATATCATAAAGAAAGAACAATTCACGTAAGGAAAATATTTGGTTTACGTATTACATAATTCAAAGCTAATAGTAAAATATTAACTTACTAGTCGAATGTCTCGAGAATTTTTCATCATGCTATCTATGTCAATTCGATCCTAAAAATATATGAAAAAATTATTATTAATCAAGTGTTGCTTCTAACTATATTGAACATATTTTTTCTTAATCATATTTATTACCGCTTGTTTGCTAGTGTTCTTAATGAATGCAGCCTTGAGTTCCTCGAATAGTGTTTTGAGATCTTTTAGTTCCATTTTAATTTGTGCAGTATGAGACTTGCTAAGTGCTTCTAAATTCATCAACGTTGTTGTAACTCCAGATCTAGCTCCTCGTACACGCCCATTACGTTCTTTTCCTAGCACATGGGTCAGAGCATCACCGTGAATTGTTGAGGCATCTTCTTTCACTTGTGTCCTCTGATATTCATTAATTTTTTTCTGAATCCATGGAGAATTTTGAAAATAATGAAGATGACCACATTATATGCCTATTTGTTCATTATCTAAATTTTTATTAATCAATAAAATAAAAATAAAATATTATTTAAAAATAACAAACCTCCCAATATGGCAAGTAAAAAAATATCTGACTTCTTTTTCCACATTTGCACTACCTTTGACCTTCTCTTCCTTTTCTTTTTTTCATTTTCCCCCAATCATTTACAAAATCTTTTACTTCATTTCAAATGTCTTGACAAGTGAGCTGTTTAGGCTTTTCTCTAATTTCTTCATTTCCATCAAACCACTTCTTTTTTAATCGAAATTCATGCTTAGGATTGAGAAACCTTCTATGTCCCATGGAAGCAAACTTTTTACTATGTACCAGCCATTTCGCCCATGTATCATAGCCACATATAGGACATGCTACTTTCCCTTTTGTGGTACATCCAACTAGGTTTCTATATGCTGGAAAATCATTTATTGTCCACATTAAAATAGATTTTAGATTAAACATGGACTTAGAGCATGAATCATATTCATTTACACCATTCCTCCATAACTCATTCAAGTCCTCAATAAGTGGCTTTAAAAATATATTTGTATCATTCCCTGGTTGTTTAGGTCCAGGAATTAACAAAGTCAACATTAAGTTCTCTTGCAACATACAAAGCCATGGGGGAAGATTATAATTCACCAAAATTACTGGCCAACAACTATATTTCGAGCTAAGGTTACGGAAAGGATTAAACCCATCAGCTGCAAGTCCGAGTCTAAGGTTTCGTGCATCTAAAGCAAATTCTGGCCATTTTCTGTCAATTGTACTCTATGCTGGTGAATCAACAGGATGCCTTATTTTTCCATCTTGACTTTTATGACTAGTATACCAGGTTAATTGCTCAGTCATTTCAAGTGATTTAAACATTCTTCTAAACCTTGGTATAATTGGAAAGTATCGTAAAACTTTCACAGGAACTCCCTTTTTAATTTTTTTAGTCCGCTGATTAATTTTCCATCTTGAGGAACCACATTTTGGACAGTTGTCCAGATGCTCATTCTCTTTTCTAAATAAGCAACAATCATTTTTGCATGCATCTATTTTCTCATACCCAAGGTCAAAAGCCTTTAACAACTTTTTGGTTGAGTAGATAGAGTCAGGTAGTGTATTATTTGCAGGTAGCATACCTCTAAGGATTTGAAGTAAATCACTAAAACTTTTATCCGATAAACCATGCACATATTTATGTTTGTACAAAAGTACAGTTGCTGATAACCTTGTATATTCTGTACACCCTGGATATAATGGAGATTCAACATTTTCCAATTCTTGCAAAATTACTTCTTCCATTTTTTCAGGAGATTCTCCTTCAGTATCACTAACCTGATCATAGACATCTCTATACGTCCTATATGTATCTAACACTTGAGCATCTTCATTGTGTACATGCATATTGGGATTTTCTCCATGAAAAACCCAAGTATCATATGCAGGATTCATTCCTGTTATAACTAAGTGCTCATAAACTATATCAACACACTGATAACGAAGGTTTCAACATTTTTCACAAGGACATATGATATAATCAACATTCCCAGCACTTTCTTTAGCCTTGTTGACAAATTTTTTAGCCCAATTTCTATACTCCTCAGCAAATCTACAAACAAATATCATATTTTATCCCAAGAAATTAACTAATAGATTTAATTAAATTTAGTAAAATTAACTAACAAATATCATATTTTATCCCAAGAAAATTAACTGACAGATTTAATTAAATTTAGAAAAAGGTTATGGAAAAACCTTGAAAGAGACAACTACGATTTATCCATGAAGAACATTTTTTCGCTAATGTCTATAGTTAATCTGCATTTGACAATTATAAAAATAATAAGAACTAGGCTATAAAGAACAATAAAAAAAATTATGTAAAACCGGCCCTCAGCATGACTAACACCTCAAAACGCTCTAGAGAAGGTGGGCTGACCGGAAAGGGAATTCCTAACAGTGTCTCAATCTAAAGTTGAATATTAGCTTCCATGTATTCTCTTTTTGTATTGAAGGTGTAGTTTTAGTGCAGATTGTCAAACAGGTTACACAAGTAGCTATGTACTGTAAAGATAGTGCGATTGATATGCTTATTTTTTCAGAAAACATAGTATGGTATGGGGTTTCAATGTATACACATTTATTGATTCTACTTCTCTCTTCAATTTTATATGTAGCAATAACTACAAACTTCTTAGCTTGATGTACCGAAAGCCAAGACCAGCCAAGACCCCAACATAAACAATCAAATGACCCATTAGTTAGTCGTATTAAAAATAAATGGTGGCATTAGATTAGTTACTACAACAACATTTATAGGCCTCATTAAAAGATATTTTAGCAATCATATTCATAATTCATTGTGCAAACTTCAGCAAACAAGAAGCTGAAGGTGAAAAAAGCAATAGAAGTGTAGATAAAGAGCTATATATGAAGAAGAACAGCAGAGTGGTTGCTGGTGAAACTCATGATCCTGCAATATATATATCATAGCCTGAAGAATATATATATAAAATAAAAGTTTGCAGAGGAATTTTATTCAACAACATTCAATATTATAAGTTTTTTCTTAAGCTCAAATTCACCAAGGACACGGCACACTTTAAAAAGAACAATTAAAGTGTCAGATCAAAAATTTCAAATCTCAACATAGTCGATTTAATCAAATATCTCAAAAAAAAAAGAACATAGTAATTTAACCAAATTAAAACAATTAAACAACTAGAACAATCTTGTTGAAATCAAATAAATTGAAATATGAAGATAGAGATTAAGAAATTACCATAATAGGAAGCTGAAGACAATTTTTGTCTCGGTAAAATCAAAGCCCAAGCTGAAATAAATTGAAATCTTAAGAAATTGAGGAAAAAATCTTAAAAGATTAAGAAATTAACATATGGAACTAAGATAATGAGAGAAGACTTACAAGGAATTTCAAATAATAACGAAGTGGATTTTAGTACCGTGTGTTTTTATGAAATTGAAAAACGAATTAAATTGAATAAAAAATGAGACTGAATGAAAAAATGAGTGCTCATTCTGGATTTGGGTGAGCTCTTAGCGTGGTGAGTTGGGTTTTTTTGTTTGAGTTAAAAAAATGATAAAAAAAAAAAGCTTTTGGCGTGGGTTTCGCAATAAGCAAAATATATAGAATGGAGTAATGGAGGGTGCATGGAGTTTAGTGTGGGCCGGATAGTAATAAATAACTTCTTTTGTCTCAGCTTTGTTTAATTTTTTAAATGCGTTTCTAACTTTAACGCCACAGTCAATCAAAACTTAAGATTTTTTCACAGCTTTTTTTAAATAAAACCTGTCAATATTACTTGTTACAACATTTCTTCAAAGAATGTTGTATATGTGATGTCGTAAATAATAAGAACTCTTGTAGTGAGGATATAGATATTTTCCCTCATATTTTGTGTAAAAGCACCCCATATGTGAAATACACCCTCCAAAATTTTTAAAAAGAAAAGAGTCCTCTTCAATCCTAGGTTTAATACAATAATCCATTTCATCCCTACTTTTTAAATAATAACTCTGAATATTATTTCATTAATTTACCATTAGTTTAATAGTTTTTTGTTAATAATTTATTGAGGGCAAACTAGAATTTTCAATTAAAAAACACAAATTATTTTAAAATAAAATTTTTACACAACTAAATAACACTACAAAATATGCAAAATTCTTCTTTTTTTTTTTTAATGAAGTCAACGATGATATTGTTTGAAGTAGCTACTGAATAATTGCCATAAGTAACAAACTATAATTAACACAATGTCTTTTATATGATTGAGAAAAAAAAACTTAAAAATGGCCACTAATTTTTATGTGCTTTCATTGTGTTAAATATGTTCTTAATCTTCAGCTCAATTCAAACCGTTTCACTAAATTTGAGATTTTGAGTACTGAACAGTGGACACGTGTCCTATGTCACATGTCTATTACACTAGTCGACGCCAAAAGTTTCAATATAATATCGAAACATGAAAAAGTAATACAACGGGTGGATTGTTGTTGCATAATCTGCAATAGAAACTTCTTTCCATATCACAAAAACTCATTTCCAATTACAGTTGCATCATGCATCTTTACTGCCATAGTGAACACAAGCATAACTCATTTTTTTTTTTTTGGTTACAAGTGAATGTTTGTTGTCTAAATCATACATTTTCTATCATTACAGTTTTTTTTTTAATTATCTATCATTACAGTTAGTTTAATTTTATAGGAAATTTTCAATATCAACAAACACATTTACCATCCCATAATAATAATATAAAGATGTTCTTTTATACACATCCACATTATCATTTCTGAATATGAAAGTAAAAAAAATCTGCTACTCAATATAAAAACAAAAAGAATTAATTCAACCCATGTTAAAATAAATATTGAAAACACCATCAAAATTTCTTGAAATTTCATTATTTGAAATAAAAGAATGATTATTTGAGAAACATGCCACAACAATATTAACTCAACTTGTTTCCAAAATTTATTTTGAGCTTTATCAGCTCTTCTTTGACCATTATTGTCTTCCCAAGTTGGCTAACAATATAATTAGAGAGTATACTTATACGAATATGAAAATTATGATTATTTTTTGCACTTAAATCTAGGGTTTATAGGGCTTTATGGTGCCAAAATGAAGAGTCTAGGGAACTAAAATGGAGATACGTGTAAAACGATTGCTTGAAATATAAGTTTTTTTCATCTTTTTTTAGATTGCCTATTTAGTGGGGTTAGATAAAAATCATTTTTTGCTATGTGTCAGCTTTTATTTTTTTTATTTTCCCTTTAATTGAAAATCTTATTTTACCCTCAATGATAACTAGCAAACTGCATTAAACTAACAATGAATTAACAGAATAATGTTTTGAACTATTGTTTAAAAAGTAAGGATGAAATAAGATATTGACTGAAATCCTAAGGGTGAAAATGCTTTTTAATTTCCCTTTTTAAAATTGTGTTATGGGTGAAAGAACACATATCTAAATACCCTCAGCAACCACTTTTTCAAAATTAATTTTATTACCATAACATCCATTTAGTAATTTATTAAAAAGGACATGACAATATTATTTTCTACATAGATTCATAGTCTTACCAAATGATGACATGTTCATCCTACCTTAACCCTACTTTTTGCAACACTAACTAGAATTTATCATAATATATAAGCAAAACCCACTTATTAAAAGAAATTTAACTAGAAATTAGAATTCAAGCCATAAAAATAAAAAGATAACGCTTGCTAAAAAGGTTAATGCTTCTTAAATAAATAAGTAAAAATATTTACTATGCTTCAAAAAGACTTTTAATATTTTTTTCAATCTTCGACAACTCTCGATGAGGAATGGATTACAATTCGTTGTGTTTCTATTATTTTTATATTTTCATTCATGATATTGTAACTGAATAAACAATAACAAGAGACATGAGGTGAAACTCTATTTGCAATTCTTCTATTCTTTTGTATTCTATGAATTGGTTTGATCATTGAAGTAAAAAAAAAAAAAAAACTGTACATGCTTTTACATATGCTCGATAAATGTCAAATTGTTCTTTGACTAGTGCATCTCTAGTTGAGTTATTGTAATTTCAATTAGGAGGCAGAGGTCCATAGAGCGAGAGAAAGAGAAAGCATGCACTTTCTTCCCTTTTTTATTTATTAAGAAAATGTTATCACAAAAATTTATTTAAATAATTGTATGTTTGGCATTTAAGAGGGTTTGTATGGTAAAATATTAATTTTTAAATTTTAGTGATGGGTGTGTTTAATAAATTAGTGGAGAGAGTATTAGTGACCCACCCCTGTGTTGTTTTGCTAACACCACTCAGTTCCAAAATTACCCTATTAAGTATAACTCCTTATACTTACTAAAACAAATTTAAAATCAAAGGTAATGTAAAGAACATGTCAAAATTTTAAGGTGGTCAAATGTTCATATAACAAAATAAAGGTAATGAAGAGATAATTTCCCTCATGTTTTTTAATTAGAAGGTAAAGCAAAACTTTATAGTATTGAAAAAAAAATCTCTGAAAATCATTTTTAATTTTTTATGAAATGTTCATTTCCTTTTTTGTCCTTTTTCATTCTAAAAATTCCAAATTAAATTGCACGATAACTGTTCACCTTTGTTTCATTTGCAATATGAATGCTCATGATTCATTATCATTCATCTCTAACTTTCATCTTAATCACTAAATTTTGATATGCGAATTTAAGTAAAGTTGTAAATTTAGGGATGCACGTTTAGATTCGGTTAACTTGAACTGAACCGAACCTGAAATTGAAGTTCTAAATTTAGGGGCGGGTATTCCAGTCCGGTTAACTCGAACCTTACCGAACCTTAAATAAATATTGTGTTCGGTTCAGTTTTGGCTAACCTATAAAATTCAAACAGGTTAAAAATTAGAGCCTGATCGATTTTAATTTCTGAAATTACAATCTGATCGGGTTCACCTTATATATATTAAGAAAAAAGAAATTACTCTCTCAGCTCACCTCATGCACAGGAACGTCATACGCCCAAATTCAAAATCCCTAACCTAATTGATAATTCCTTTCTTCCCTTTTTTTTTTTTTTCCACAACAGCGGCAACCGCAGATGTCTAGCCCCCGAGCCCCTTGATAATTCAAAATCCCTAACCCCTCTAGCCACATCCGTCAAGCCCAACAGCCCTTGCTTGCTTACTCTTACAATCACACTCACAAACACCTAGACTTCGCTGACGCCCAATGCTTGTCAGTTTTGTTTCGGCGTTGTAGCTTCTAGTCATGATTTTTTATCCAGCTGCTGTCTATGCTATAGACTCATGGTTTCCAATCAAGGTTATGATCCAAACCCATTATTATTTTTATTTTTATTATTAATATAAACAATTGATTTTAAATTACTTTTATAGGGTAAATTTGATTATACCCCTTTATTAGATTGACATATTTTAATTTAATATCTAAAAGTATGAAAACTTCAACTTACCTCCAAATGCCATTATTTTTAACAATTAACTGATGTTGACTGATTAAAATATGAGAATGCCCCTATCCTATCTAACTAATAGTTTTGTGAGGTTAACAAGGATAATTTTATTGCTCCCCTTAAGGTTTGACATATTTCAAGTTAGATGATAAAAATAAATTTATTAATAAAACTCCCTATAAAAAAATTGTAATAGATCTTTAGAAAAATAAAATTAATTTTTACTTATATTTTAATTTAAAAAGCAAATATAATAATAAAAAATTCTATTTATAATATCACCACAATGAAAATAAAAAAAAATAATTTTTATCCTTATCCTGAATTTAAATCATTAATCAATTAGTTAACTTTTACCATCCAAAATAACATTACTACTCTTCAAAATATTTAAAAGACAAATTAACCCATAAAATTTATTTACATTCCATTACTCGTTACAAATTACTAATATAATTCAACGGATTGAAAATTAAAAAATATATAAAATTTAGGAAACTTCAAAAACTGAATCCTTAACCCCTAATCCTAATCCAAAATTTTTATCAGTTTCAATTTTTATTAATATTAATTGGCACAAATTTTAATCTTACTTATTTCCTATTTTTAGTAATAATTATTATTTTTATGAAAAGCCATTTTAGTATATTTTTCTTCTCAAACATGAAGCTAATGGGTAAAATAATAAAATATTTAATAATTTAAAATATTTAAGTACATCTAATATTTATCATTTTCTTAGAATAATGTTGATAATTTTTTATTCATTAATCTTATGAATCTTGAACAATAACTCTTTTCTAATTTATGATCAAAATGTTAAAATGAAATGTTATAATATTTTAAAATAAAATTTGAAATGATTTATTGAAAAAAATATTCTTGATTTGCGCTTTGAAATCTAATAAATTACTAGTCATGCCATCCACTACAATTTATCCTTAATTAAAATTTAAAATTGTAGTTAATTTTTTTTCAAATTCTTTTTTCTATTATTCTTCATCTTCTTTTTCTTTTTCTTCTTATTTCTTCGTCTTCTACTCTTTTTTTTTTTTTGGTTTTATCTTTGTTTCTTTATCTTATTCGTTGTTCTTTTGCTTCTTTCTTCTTCTTCTCTGCACCAAATCAGATAATTCTCCGCATTAATCAACGTTATTATAATAAAAATTAAAGTTTACAAAACAATAAAAAAACTAAAACCTCAAAAATTATTAAAAAAGGGAATTTTTTTTCTCTCTCTTCTTCTTTCTTCTTCATGTTCATCCTTCCATTCCCCGTTCATCTTCTTCTTTTATTTTTTTTTTATTTCCTATTTCACACGCTTAATAACTCCACAACCAGTTTCAAATCAGCCCAATAAAACATGTGCCCATTGTCCAGCAAAACCCATAACCGTGTGCGGCCATGCTAGGCAATCCTATGGCCACTCATGGCCATGCTAAGTAAAACCCATGGCTACGCGCGGTTGTCATACTGAGACCCAGTTTTTTGAATGGTCTATAGAAGAAGTAAGAAGACAAAAATGCTTGCAAAAAGATGGAAGCTTTAGGTGTTTTGTTATGTTTTCTTTGCATGTAATGACTATGTTTAAGGCTGAAATTGTTTGTTTTGGAATCATAGGATTAAAACACTAATTAAAGAGTTGTTTTTATAATTATTATAAACAGTTGATTTAAAATTATTTTTATGTAATGATAATTGGCGATGGCTATGTGTAGATTGTGGCTTTGGCAAATTTGATGCTGGCCGCTAATTTGTAGAAAATCCTTTGACTGAAATTTTTTGGATTTTAACTATTGTAACCCGAATTCAACCTGAATCAAAATTTCAATCCGAATTATCAAATTGAGCCGATTTCAATTACTAATCCGAACCAAACAAAAATGAAATTAATTCGGATTGGGTTGATTCGGTTTCGCGTTCTCAACTCGATTGGGTTCAATTCTTCAACCTGATCAAGTTGTAACCCAAACCAAAAACCAAAAAATTAGAATTGAAACCCGAATTGCTCAACCCTAGTTCTAATAACTGATGAAATTTACAAATTCTCTCAAAAATTCCAATTAACGGATGTCAATTTCCACGGGAAGTCGGGAATAATGAATAAGAGTTCTGATCAGGTGCACAATTATCTTTGCAAAGGATAAAAAATATAAAATTGTAAGTTTTAGAAAATTGTGTGTTTATAAACCGTGGGTTGGAAATATTATCACCTTATTAGTAATTCATAAAAATAAAAAATAAAATCCTTTAACCCATCCTAAGGATTAGAGATGGCAAAACCCCGGGCCGGGTCCGGGTATTGCCATGACCGGACCCTGCCCGGATGCAACCGGTCCGGGTCCGGGTCCAGGCCGGGTTTTAATCCGGGTACCCGGATTTTATATTTTTTAATATTTTATGTGTATATATTTTTTATTTTTTGGTAATTTTATAAGTTTTAAATTTATTTCAATAAAATTTGACATGAAAATATAAACTTTAAGTGTTTAAAACTTTATATATGTATAATAAATAAGTCAAATAAATATAAAATATTTAAAATAATATATATTTTATAATTTTTTTAATAAAATTCGGGTTTCGGGTTTATCATGTGATGCCCAAGACCGACCCGGCTTCATACCCGGGCCGGATATTACCCGGCCCGCAACGCCCGGGTCCGGACCGGGCGGGTATTTTTGCCACCTCTACTAAGGATGGCAAAATCCTCTACGGGTTTGGAGTCCCATGGGACCCCATTGCAAATAGGGTGAATTTTGAATAATTTTTGAAAAATGGGGTGGGAAATGGGGGAAAAAAATAATCCTCAATTCTTAATGAAATAAGTTTGGTTTTGTACTCTCCACCCCACACCCAGCCCATTCCCCATTTTATATAAATATTTTTTATTTTTTATTTTATCAATTACAATGTTGGTTAATAAGTTTTCTTTTTCTTTTTACCTAATATAAATAGGCTACAACTAAAAGAAAACTTTGCAATATAATTCTTATTCAACCTTAAAACGTTGTTATATTTTTTTTTCTCTTAAAGTACTACTCTTTTCAAGCGTTTTTCAGTTTTGATATCATTTCAAGTTGGAGAATTTTTTAAATAGTTTAAAAACTTTAAAATATTGTTATGATTTTATTTAAGTCTCTAACTTTTAATTTTACTGAAATCATTTATTTATTTCTACTATAAAGTAAGTAAACTAGGGATGGAGAAATCTTCCCTCACATGGAGATTCCCCATCCCTACCCACTAAATTTATTGGTGAGTAGGATCGAGAATGGAGGTAAAATTTTTAATAGGGTAAGGAATGAGTTAGGCCTCCCCACCCACATCCCATCCCATTGACATTCCTAACCTAGTCAATTGCTCAATTAATCCTAGAATTTTATTGCCCAACCTTCTATAGTTTGTTGAATCTTGAATCTAACTTTTAAGGCAAAAAATTATATTTTGATATGATATAATTTAAAATTTAGATAAATTTGACTTGCAACAAGTGAAAAGAAATTGTTTTAAACAATTTTTGAAAACACTGGACTAACTTCATAATAGATTCTAATTCAAAGGATTAATGGATTTAAATATAAAGCTAATATATAGCTTTTCTAAAAATAAATAAACAAAATAAAAAATACTTGGTCAGATTAGCAGTAGACGCATGTTGAATTGGAAGGAGGAAAATAGCATTTAGTTAAAACAAAAATATATGGCCAACCACATAAATTAAGTAATGATAGAGTTATAAATTTTTATACAAATTTATTTTGCACAAATTGATATGGTATAATTCAATTAGTTGGATTAAATATATCTTGCCCACATAATTTATTTTTATTATTTTATATTTTTATTTGACGAGTGAAATTAAGAGATATTTTTATACAAAATAAATTTATACGAGAATTTATAACTCTACCATCACTCATAATTAAGTATCGAAATTCATCTAAAAAGTTTGATATTGAAGGTATTTGTAGTTCATGTAAAAGAAAACATAGGTATCACTGCATTTAAGTTCAGATCCAACAAATCTAATAAAATAATAGAATATGTAAATAAGCCAATCTACATGTAGATTATATAAAAACAATGCCCTAATCTATGTAACCCACCCCCCGGCCCTTTTTTTTTTTTTTTCTAACTACAAACAGTATTAGGTGGTAGATCTTTGACTGTGCCCCTTAAATGAGAAATCCAATCCATGACATCGAGCTGAGAAAATGCCCTAATCTATTCCCAAAAGCTGAGAAAATAAAAAGCACTGACTGTACGTATTGAGCAATACTTCCACGGATCTTGCTATGTTAAAGACTCTGTATGTAACACAGCAAATGGGGTGCTTCCACGCGTTGCAGGAGAGAGGAAAAGCAACCCAAACTCAGCTGATGCAAGGCCAGTTTGCACTGAGCTGTTACGTACAGAATCTGCAACGTAGCCTTGTCCTACTTGCACATGTACACGGCAATTTATTAATCAAATGAGCCATTTGTACACTTGCCTGTAAATGTTCATTATTTATTAATATACCCTGTCTCTGTAGCCGCATGCTTCGTCTTCAATTTATTATGCGAAACTTGTATATAAACTGTAAATTTTGCGAACAGATCAAATTCGAAGATTCACCTCGATACAGAAAAATAGAAATATACAAAGTTAAATACTCCTTTAATCATAGCATTTTGCCAATTGCTTAGTTCATAATTATTTGAAAGGAAATATTGGTCCTGATGAAGATCTACTTTTAACTATTATATTGCCAGTCTTATTTGATCTTGTTTGAATTTAAATTGTGTCAAACAAAATTATTACTTTTAAAAAAAACTTAAATTCACTTCTAGACAATGATGCTTTGAGTAATTTTTTAAAATGCAAAAACTAATTGGATAATTGGTCCCAAAATAAACAATTAAAGTTGAATTTACTCGAGCATACAAGAAGCCGCTAGCCTTAAAAAACGGAATGCCATTTCAAGATGCGTCTTTGTGAATTTGGATGAAATAAGAGGATACAAGCTAGTGATACTCATGCAATATACGTGGTCGAGGATGCTCGTCCCATTTCTTTCCTTTTTTTTTTTAATGGAGATTCAAAAAAAAATCTCTCTCTGACAAATTAAAATAATTAAAGAACCTTGACACACACACACAAACATATATATGTTATATATGTGTGTGTGCGTGTGCGTGCGTGCGGGAAAGATCTCATCCTTAGTTGGCCCATATTTTCGAGCTATGCGTGGTTTTATTTGGACAGCAATAACAGTGTACATAATTCAGACTCTCGAAAAGTGTAAATAGTAACATCAAAGGAAAAGAATAAAAACAAGAGAGAGAGAGGACATTCAACATGGACTGGGCTGCAATAGTAACATCAAAGGGCCCAGTTTTCAATGAAAATGTCCGGCGTTGCATGTGACCTAATAGTAGACTAGCTAGTGAGTGTATCGCCGTGCATATCCGACTGTTTTATAATAGACTTTGGACTGTAACAGTGCTCGTAATGATTTTGGTTTGGGATACGAGTTGTGTAAAATCTATTTCCTAGTATTGATTGTTTTGTATTGGATTGAAATTGAAATTGAAAATTGATCCATTTTTGTTCATTCCGTCCAGTCCATATATACGTAGACATAATCGATAACGTTTCCCGTCGTAGTCATCATAGACTACATTTGTAAAAAACATCTCACGGATTCTCAGCCTCCCACCAGTCACCAGAGTGATTGATTGCATTTGCATGCAATATGCATCTCTCTCTCACTTGTACGTACTCAGAGAATTGAGAGAGAGAGTGAGAGATGCTGTAACTTATCGTTAATATTATTATTATTATTACTATTTGGTATTTTGGCGCATAAACGTGTGCAGTTGAGTGTTGGGAGGCGAGTAGCAACTTGCAAGCTAAGACGGTGCACGTGATTGATTAAAAGTGGTTAACTGACAAAATGCTATCAGACAATAATACATCGTTGGATTTGGATTTGAATTTGGTGCCGACGCGCCTCTCTCTCTCTCTCTCTCTCTCTCTCTCTCTCTCTCTCTGTGTCTGGTCCTAATTTCCCACAAACACAATAAGGGAAACGAACCAAGAAGAAGGCAAGAAAGAATGGGTTATTTTTAGGAACCTCCCCGGAGGTTTTACGTATTAACACTCAGATAAAATGTATTGATGTATTTACAGATACTTCCCTCCTTGTTAGTATAAAATATGTACGGTATTAGTATAAAAGGATAAACATGTAAATATATACTTTAATTTAAAAAATAATTTAAAGTGAACCTCGATGTCTGAGAAATCTTGAATGTTATACCTTATTAACCAGATATGGGAAATAACCAGCAGACAAAAGAAAGCCACCAACGCACTTGTCTCTCTCTTTCACGCACTTATCTTTCTCTTTCACATAGGCAAAAACTCAATAGTCAATACCATAAGCAAAAGCCAAACATCCACTTATCTTTCTATTTCTCAGAAGCAAAAACCCAATACCATTCCCGATCTTTTTTTCTAAAGCTGTGAAGAAATCAAGATTAAAAAAGATTTTACCTTTAAATTTTGGTGTTGGCTCAAGTCTTCCATAATGGCACCGGCCGAGAAGAAGCTGAAGGATGGGAAGAAATCCCGGAGGAAGCCGCCTCTGGCGAGAAGAAAAAGAAGCGCGTGAAGAAGAGCATCAAGGCGTACAAGATCTACATCTTCAAAGTCTTAAACCAAATCTATCTTGATATCAGAATCTCAAGCAAGGCCATGGGAATCATGAACAGATTCATCAACGATATTTTCGAGAAGCTTGCTTGGGAAGCTTCAAGGCTGGCGAGGTACAAAAAGAAGCCAACGATTACATCTTGGGAAATTCAGACCATTGTGAGACTTGGTACTTCCTGGTGAGCTGGCCAAACACGTTGTTTCCGAGGGTACCAAGGTTGTTACTAAGTTTGCTTCTTTCTAAATGAAGTTTGATGCATTCGTCAGTGGATTTGGGTGCTGTATGATTTGTTTAGTTAGTGATTTGGGCTTTGAATTTTACTAGATGAAGACTTTTTTTTTTTTGGTGGGTTTTTAAGGTTTGTTTGGATGTACTTGAAATTGGGATTTGACCTGGGTGATGTGCATGTTCATTATGTGAGAAAATGAAAATGAAATATGATTTCTAAATTGTTTTCTTAGTTCTTTACTGAGTTGTGATTAGATATTGTAAAATTCTCTTAAGTGAAATAACTGCTTTTTTTTTAATAGGCGATATAAATTGCTTTACATGGAGGATTATGTTGGTCTATTAAACGTTTTGTAATTCCAGTAATCTTATTTTCATCGGTTCTCAAAGCTTTGTTTAATAATTTATTATTTTGGCAGGAAGGATATTTTAGTAATTTCAACAGTTTATTAACGGTCTATTAACAGTCAATGTAACGGGAAACTAACGACAGGGAAACTACCTGTAATTACATCAATACATTTCATCTGAGTGTTAATACGTGAAACCTCAGGGGAGGTCCCTAAAAATAACCCAAGAAAGAATTCATCAACTCAATTACAACACCAATGTGTGAAAGAGTGTCTAACTGTAATATGTAATAAATACACTAAGGTAGTGTTTACTTTCTGGAGTGGGAGTGTAGAGTGTGGATTCCTCCCACTCCAGTGTTTACTTACCTTAAAAAAAAGGGGAGTGAGAGTGGAAATCCGTGGGTCCCATTCAATTTTGAAGTGGGGAGTAGGATTCCCACTCCCGTGGGGGGAGGTGGGAATGGGAATCCACTCCCCTCTCTTCCCATTTTATCCTTATAAAAATAAATAAATAAATAAATAATATTTAATAAAATAAATAATATCATATTTAATAAAATAAAGGAAAAATATCTACCGTCCACCTATTTTTTACACCTTTTTTAAAAATGCACAATTCTTTCATTTTTTGGCTCGAATCCACCCAAAGTTACATTTTTTTTTCACTTTTCCACTTCCGTTTGGAATCCGTTAAGAAAACTAACGGAAACTTTAAAAAATAACCATTTTACCCCCAAAACAAAAATTACAAAAAATAATTAGATTAAATCTAATTATTTTCCCCAACGGTCAATAAATAAATTAATTCCATAACCATCAAATGCATGTTTTTTTTTTAAATATATCTGTAATTAGAATGCTAAATTATAACAGTAGTATTAAAAATAGTCCAATCTCACAAATCATCAATTGAATTTAAGATAAGTAGAGTTTTATTATTAATTGAGTTATAATCTCTAGTAGTTAAGATTTTTTTGTACTTCATTAAAGTACCAATAATGATATTCATCATTAAATCTTATTATTTTTGGTATTTTTTAAGGTGAAATTGTAATTTTCGTTTTGGGGGTAAAATGGTCATTTTATTAAGTTTCCGTTAGTTTTCTTAACGGATTCCAAACGGAAGTGGAAAAGTGAAAAAAAATGTAACTTTAGGTGGATTCCAACTAAAAAATGAAAGAATTGTGTATTTTTGAAAAAGGTGTAAAAAATAGGTGGACGGTAGATATTTTCCCTAAAATAAATAATATCATATTTATTAAAAATAATAATTATATCATATTTATTTTATTAAATTTAATAAAATAAAAATAAATAAATATTATATTTAAATTAATAATATTAAACATTAATTTTAATAAATATTAATTATTTATTTATTTAATAATAATAAATATTTTATTCTAAAAAAATATTAATTTTGTACTATATTATCAATAATAATATTTCATTTGTGTTGCTATTATTAATAATTTTTATTCACATAATTTAAATTTAAATTAATAAAAAATTATGATTTACATAATTAAAAATATTAGTAATTATTATTAATTTATAAATATAATAAAATATTTATTTTATTTTTCATATATATTTTTTATTAATTTTTTAATTACAAATTATAAATTTGTACATAAGGATAAAATTATAATTTAAAATAATTTACTCCCAATTCAAGACAAAGTAAACAAATAATTAGAATTCTGATTGACAATCCATACTTTCATTTAGTCTAAGTAAACACCCTACTCTCACTCCCACTCCACACTCATAATCCAAAAATTCCCACTACTCAGGATTCCCATTCCAATCCAAAAAATAAACGCAGCATAACAAAAGAGTTACTACTAATGTACGGTACGGTCTGCAAACTGTAAAATTAGTACAAATACAAATACGTATAATCTACGGTCTTCCTTCTGAAATCAAAGTTCAAAAATCAAAACCTTCTTATTACCTTTTCTCTCTCCCCCGCCCTCTCTCTCTCTCTCTCTGAGCTCAGTTACATGCTGCGGGCACTCCCTCTTCTCTCTCCCACAGCCACAACCATGTTCACAGTTTCCCTCCGTTCACTCTCTCTTCTCCTCCTCATAGCCACCGCCGCCACAGAATATCTCAAACTCCCACTTCTCCACAAAACTCACCATACCCCCAGCACCACCCCGCTTTATCTCTCCCATCTCCACAACCTCAAATCTCCCATCACTTCCGGCGCTTCCTCCGGCTCCGGCCAGTACTTCGTCTCCCTCCACCTCGGCTCCCCTCCTCAACACCTCCTCCTCGTTGCCGATACCGGCAGCGACCTCATCTGGGTCGCCTGCTCTGCCTGCCGCGACTGCTCCCTCCGCTCCCCCGGTTCCGCCTTTCTCACCCGCCACTCCGCCTCCTTCTCTCCCCACCACTGCTTCCACTCCACCTGTCAGCGCCTCGTCCCCCACCCTCGCCACAACCCTTGCAACCACACCCTCCTCCACAGCCCTTGTCGTTACGAGTACGAATACTCCGACGGCTCTATCACCGAAGGCTTCTTCTCTAAAGAACTCATCACTCTCAACTCAAGCTCCGGCAAACAAATTCTGCTCAAAGACTTCCATTTCGGCTGTGGCTTTCATATCGCCGGTCCCAGCCTCACGGGCGGCAGCTTCAATGGGGCCCATGGAGTATTGGGCCTGGGTCGGGGCCCCATTTCGTTTTCCTCTCAACTGGGTCGACGTTTCGGCAACAAGTTCTCTTACTGTCTCATGGACTACACTGTTTCTCCACCGCCCACGAGTTTCCTCGTGATCGGGGATCACCAAAACGACGACGTTTCCACCAGCCCGAAAATGAGCTTCACCCCATTGCTTCTCAACCCTCAGTCACCCACATTTTACTACATTGGCATCAAGAGCGTGTACGTTGACGATGTTAAATTACGAATTAACCCTGCCGTTTGGTTAATCGACGAGATGGGTAACGGAGGCACTGTCATCGACTCTGGGACTACCTTGACGCTCTTTGAGGAGTCGGCTTACCGCAAGATACTAACGGCTTTTAAACGGCGAGTGAAGTTACCGAGTCCGGCTGAGTCGGTTCTGGGGTTTGATCTTTGTGTTAATGTTTCGGGCGTGTCGAGACCGAGTTTCCCCAAACTGAGCATTGAACTCGTGGGCAAGTCGGTGTTTAGGCCCCCACAAAGGAATTATTTTATCGAGACGAGTGACCAAGTCAAGTGCTTAGCGATCCAACCTGTTAATCCCGGGTCCGGGTCGGTTATAGGGAATCTGATGCAGCAAGGGTTCTTGTTCGAGTTTGATAGAGACAAGTCGCGGCTCGGTTTTACACGTCATAGCTGCGCCTTACCTTGACTCATCGAGTCTCAACACCACGGAAGATGTTTTGGGAATCTTTTATTAATTATTATTTTTTTGATATATTTATATTTATAGTTATATTTATGAGATTAATTGATGTTAAATAAGTAAAATATAAGTAATGATTTTCGGCATTTGGGTATATTTTGTCTGTATTTGTCTCGAGGTGGAAAAATGGTTTGCCTCTTTGTATTTCACGTGACTTTTTGGCAGAAAAATAAAATAAAAACAAACAAGGGAAAAATCATTTGTGATATCGTACTCTTACGCCAGATCAAATCGTCTGTTACACATTACTCGGCATTCGATCTATGCACTTTACATAAATAGTTCCATGCGGTGGTGCAAGTAGTTCACAACTAAGTCGTGTCATGTCGGCCAGATTGCAAAAATCTAAAGTCATTTTTACTCATTTTGGTTCGTGTCTGGCCGATCCCTAAAGAACGACCTTAACAACCCACTGCATTCCATTCTATCCTCGTTGTATTGGGTCCAAGTTCTCTTTTTTTCTAATTACGTGAAAAAAAAAAAACAGATTTCAGAGGAAAATCTTACAGCTATGTTCAAATAGTTGTCAATTTTGTGTCTAGAGATGGAGACGTGGTGGTTAAAGGGACAATTTCAAAAATCTTTCGACAAACTCATTACTGTCTTCGTTTTCATTAGATTTTTTTCCATATCACCATAATTTAAGCGCTTGGGAACAACATTCTCTTGTTACATCACGTCAACCCTCTTATGTCTCAACTATAATTTGTGGTGGTCCAGGCAGCCCTGTAGTGCCAGCACAGTTTTATAGATTAATTTTTCAATCAGTCATTCTTGACCCTCAGTGACATAAATTGACAGTTGATTTTCATTTTCAAGCTGATTAGTTCCTCACTACCAACCCTACTCATACATAAGGTTAGGTAATAAGAGGCGATTTCATTTTTTTGCAAGAAGTTATTTTTATATGCAAATGCAATGTGGCTTCTTTTATTGTAGCTAGCTAGTTCATTTAAAACAAAATCGCATATGTTCATTCTTTCCTTCACAATTGAATTTCGCATTTATTTCATCCATCTTTCTTGGATAAAAATAGCAAAGTTCATTACTCAATTCACATGGTTTCACAGTAGCCCCGGAGTATTGGATGCATTGAACTCCATATTAATTGCCACGAACTATCCCTTATGCTATTTGGTGAGATGAGCTTGAAAAAGCACAGCACAGCAGCCAATTCACTGCCATTAAATAAAAATTGATTACGCGGAAAAAGCAAATAGTCGCATGCATGATAAGCAAATTAATTTAAAAGAGTTAACTAAACCAGCTGGTAGAGCAAGATAAGAGGGTTAATGCGGTTCAGGAGGGCAGTTATTTGGCAGCTAAAATGAGTGCAGAGCCAGCTGTCGAGATGGGAGCAAAGCTAGGGCATCACGTATTCCTCTCACATGATTCCTTTCCTACAACGAAGTTTTATGCTTGTTTATTCAATGGGGGGAAGGGGGCACATCCCCCCGTGTTTTATACTGAAGCTCAGAGGAACGGTGGGCTGTGCGGCTGTGGGTGTGGGCGCACTGCAGTCACTGCCTCATTATCTTTATCTTATGATTTCCCATCTTTGTCGACTTCTCATCTTCTGTATTTCTTTTCTTCATGTGCATGTCATGAGCACCAAATGATCCACAAGCAGTTGTGTTAGCCCAATAACATGTCGATCCATAAATTTGGTTTGGGCCTAGCTGCTCAATTTTACAGCCCAAACTAGTTTAACGGCAACGGTAACGGTCACGTTAATTCCTAACAACATTCTCAAAAAAAAAAAAAAAAAACCTTGATGGTTCAAATCGTTAAACCCCTGTCGGACAGTGTCATGCCTACCATTCTCTATTATCAAGAAGAATTCGAAATTCTTTGAAGGCAATTAACAAACCGCCCACTTTTATTCAAAGAACCAAGATTCCCCCAAATCCAAGCCCTAACAAATGCCGGCTTCGACGCTGGGTCCGTTGGATGTAATCATCGACATATTAAGCCGACTGCCTGTTACGAGTGTCCTGGGATTCAGATGCATGCGCGTCAAAATCATTTCGTTCTCTGATCGACGGTCAAGATTTCATCAACCTCCGCCTCAAGCAATCCATCGAAACCAACTTCAACCTCAGCCTCATTCTTTCAGTTTTCATTTGTGGGGAGAGCAGGATTTACTCTTTAAGCCTGGATTCACTTGATGGTAACTGGGTAGAACTTGCTCACCGTTCAGGCATCATATCTGTGAAGTAATTGGTTCCTGCAATGGATTACTGGTTTTGCAACCATGGAAAGACCTTGAGGCAGGTATAATTTTGTTAAGTCCATCTACTAAAAGACACAAAGCATTACCATTGAAGGATTGGGATTATATCATTGGGTTTGAATATGATGCTTGTAGCGATGATTATAAGTTAGCCGGGATTATCGTGTTTACCCAAACAGTGCACTACACTTCTGTTGCCGGTTAGCTAGTCTGAATCCAGAACCTAGTAAAGATGACCTAGTGCCTGTTGCAGTTAGTAATGGAGGAAATTTCTTGTTCGAAGTTCTAAGTGGACGTTTATCTCTAGTTTGCATGTATTATGATGAGCAGGCTTGTGATATATGGGTGATGAAGGTGTATGGGGTGAAGGAATCTTGGACTAAACCTTTTACTTTACGATAGGGAGAAATTGGATTTATTCACGTTGCCCAACCTTTCGTTTATTCAAGGAGTGGGGATAAAGTTCTAGTGGATAAAAACGAAACAATGGGAATTTTTTTCTGGCACGATCTAGAGAGGCAGAGAGTTGACAATATTGTGGACGTTAATCGTCCCGAGCATGGTTATGATTATAAAACAATCGTTTATGTGGATAGTCTTGTTTCAATTAATGCATATAAAGGGCATAGGTGATCGGAGGCAAGGAAGACAAACGCCTAGTTAAAAGAGGTAAAACTCATTTGAAATTTTAATATTTTTACTCTGTTTTACAACTTACTGATCCTACTCACTGCACAGGGATTAGAGTAATCATTCTAACCATAGAGGGACTAGTTAACTTTTTTGAGGAAATTCACTATTTTTCATTATTCTTCTTTGTTTCTTTACAATGGATGATTTTTTGCCAACTGAATTCAAATTGATTTTATCAGCATGCAGATAAAAAGTTAGCGTGGGATCTTGTGAGCTCTTAATGCAATTCTTAGTAATGCGCTCAAATGTCATGCTGAATTGATATATTGTCGGATGATCCTGAGAAGTGTATGTATATTTGTAATCGATGTATCTTGGGAGTTTTTTTTTTCCCAAATCAATTTGGGTTGATATTTGTATAGAGGTTTGATACTGAAAAATTAATAGCTAATCTGCGTTTGGAGGATGCTTAACTCATAACATTAACTAAAATGCACTCATTCTTCTCCTCCAGTTATGTCTCTATATTCTGTGTTTTGCATGAACTAATTTATTGCTGGTTTCTGTTAAAATACTTCAAATCGGCTATTTATAGGCCCCCCGACATTATCTCTGTTTTACAAATTTTATTGAAAGGAAATTGTACAGTAATGAAAATGCTTTCGAAGTAATGCTGAGTGCCAGTTTCATCTTTTGCCATTGTTGACTTGACAGCATTTGTAAATGACTCATTTGGCATCAGGGAATGCTTTCTAATGCTAACTTGCTGGATTTCAAGTATGAATGAACTCAAAAAAGCAACTAAAAGAGCCATGATTCAAACTCTTTCTAGCTCTTAATTCTGGGCTTTTCGTTCTTTTTTTTCCCTCCATTTTTTTTTTTTTTTTGGGTGTGGATGCATAACTCTATATGACATTGATGAGAATGTGGACCCATTAAAACGAAATAATTGTGGATCAAAGTAACAGTGGTAAAATAACTCTCAGATAAGGAGTACTCACTATCATTTTAGGCATCGTGAGGCCAAAGGTGATGATGATAAACAGTTGTCCACTCTTATCTTATCTATCACTAACAAACATTTTATCATTAGATAAGACCAAACTATCACAAGTCCTTAGCCAATTCAATATAGCTTTCTATCAGGCATATCATTTTCATCCACTGTGGAAGGTATTGTTCTCAAATTTTTAGTATTTGATTACATTCGAAACTGAGTGATTGATGTACACACAATTAAACTGAGTGATTGCCAGGTAATTTCCATTTGCATCTAGATTGCTTATCAGATAATTCACCAAACAAACATTTGGATACAACATTTATATAAATCGAGTGAAGGCTATATGCTATAATGAACTCATGTGAACTAGCTAGCGTTATATTCAAGCATCTTTCTTGTACCATCGATAAACCCCTTGTATACTTTTTTTTTTTTTTTTTTAACATATAATTATAGTGGCTTTGTGATGCTTCTTGTTGTGGTATTAATGAATGTTCAAGATTCATGATATAAAATAATTATGGGCATGCATGGAACATGGAGGAATCAATTTACCTTTGCGTTAAACTTCAGCTTGTCTAAAATCAGAGACAAGGCCTTTTACTTTCGGCTAGCTTGGAAGAAATGATAATGTTGTACTTGTAAAAGAGACTAATGGAGGAGATGCGGAAGCGCCATGTCCCACTTTAGGGATACACTTTTTGGGAGTTTTCTTTTTTATTTTTCTTTTTCTTTTGAGTCTATAGTCAAAGGAAGGAACTGCCGCCAAACCAGACAAAGAGAAGACTCGAAAACATTTTATTGTTATTGTTAATGCATTTGACTCGTCCTGATTGGGACTGCTTCGGCCACAAACATTGCCCGCCCGCCCCGAGTCAATGTACCAACACGGCTTTATGAAGGAGGGTGTGGATTTTGGCTCAAACATGAGATTCTGTAACGGCCCACTAACAGATCTTCTTGATTGAAATGCCTAACTATCGGATCATTCCGACCGTCCAAATTCGTTGACCATGTGCATTTGCATTTCCATCCTTTTTTATTATTATTATAATAATAATAATAATAATAATAAACTAACTAAACAAACCAGAATTCTATCCTAGTCTAGATAGTTCAACAATGGTACTTTGCTAGACTGTTGACAGTTATGATATCCGGCTCTCATTAGAAAAGCCTGGGTTCGAGTCCCCAATAACAAAATCTACTTTGTTAGGTTATCTTGCATTGTTTGATTGGTAGTCAATTTTTAGGTATGAGAGAAAGCCTCGTTCTTTGAATTAATTTTTAAGGTTGAAAGAGACTTAAGATCATTGAGTAACATCGAGATTTATTAATAATTTTAACTCCATAAAAAGAATTCTTGAGTTACTTTTGAAGTTGAGAAAGATCTAAAACCACACATGTTGCTACATAATATTAGTTTCTCCAAAAAAAATGCTTAACTCCAAACTAAATCGTTAAATTATTGCCGAAACTTGTGTGTCTGTTTTTTTTTTTTTTCGTTTTAACTCTCGGACTTAAGATCATCAAGTAACATTGAGATTTATTAATAGTCTTAACTCCATAAAAATAATTCCTAAATTACTTTTGAAGTTGAGAAAGATCTAATACCACACAGATTGCTGCATAATATTAGTTTCTCCGAAAAAAATGCTTAACTCCAAACTAAGTCATTAAATTATTGCTGGAACTTGTGTGTCTTTTTTTTTTTTGTTCGTTTCAACTCTCGGACTTAAGATCATCAAGTAACATAGAGATTTATTAATAGTCTTAACTCTATAAAAATAATTCCTAAATTACTTGTGAAGTTGAGAAAAATCTAAAACCATACAGATTGCTGCATAATATTAGTTTTTCCGAAAAAAATGCTTAACTCCAAACTAAGTTATTAAATAATTGCCGAAACTTGTGTGTATGTTTTTTTTTTTTTTTCGTTTTAACTCTCCGATTGATTACAAGCAATGTGTAGAAAGTATGCTGATGCAGGATTCCAAATAATTAAAGGAGAACAAAGATGATCATTATCAATAGAAGTAAAATCAAGTACAAATTCCCGCAAAGCCACCGACCTGTAAACCCACTAGTTGATGCCATCAATTCCCATTTGCGTGCATTGCACAATCGCTCATTGACGCAACTAGTCATCATCGGGGAATAAAGAAAGCAACTGGCAGAATTGTAAAGATTCAATGCATCATCAGTCCTCGATCCTTCGCATGCTTAAGTTGGATCCGGCACAAAATTAAAATGAAGGAGCCGCTAATTAACTATTGAAGATCATAATTGAAGTGTATTACGAGCAATAATCGATGCATGCACATAAGTCGCTGTAACTCGATGGGCAAATGATTATGATCATGTAACTTGTTGCATGCAACATCAATTTAGCATCGGTATTGCGTTAATAAATCACTTGGATTGGCAGTCTCTTGCGTCAATGAGCGATTGAGATTAATAGCTGGCCATGACTCTAATGGATTATCTAAAGCTGTAAATATAAATAATCAGTTAATTTATTTTAGGAAGTTGATAATGATGAATGAAATTTAGTTGCTACTGTCACCATCACTATTAAAGACAAATCTGATGGCTGATGGCTGATGGTGCCTGTGAAATGACTGATCCATTTCCTCATTGAGATGTAAGGACCAAAAGGTAAAATTCTACATTGCTTGCGAATAAAAATTTGTCATTAATTAAATTACACTTTTCACCAAAGCAATGTAGAGATCTTGGGGACCCGACATGTGTGCACGACATAGCAACAAATAAAAAGTTCAACTTTTAAGTTTTCACTTTCATTTGATGGTTGGCCAAAATAATAATGATAATAATTGAGAGCAATTATCCATCCAACAAATCTTGTTTTCACTTAATTTCATCTGCAAAAACAAGCATAAATTGAAGTGTCTCGCTGTATTAACCATGACAATTTAGCATGAGTCTGACAGACAGCCCCGTTTGTTTGGACAGTTGATGCATGGTCAGATAGGTAATTGTCACTTTCTAGGCTAACAAATAATCAGAAATAATTGTGGTGTAATTAATGTTTGGGAAATTCACGCAATATGCCACATATTACGTGTTCCCGACAAAATAATCTTATGTTGCCACGTAGTTGATGTCTTCCACTAGCACGTTCTCGACCGAAAGCTTTTGATTACGGCCATTACATTCCCATGGTATTTCTGTCCGAATATTAATTTAAGAAAGGTGAAAAGTTAGCTAAACTTATGACTTACCCGTAAAATTTTGCTCCTTTTGTAAATTCTCTATAGTTTTATCATAACTTCATTTGACTTCTACAAGAATGTTAATAAAACTAAGAAAATAAAAATAAAAGTTCTCCCTCCACTCGAGGGAAAAAATGTCATACTAATTTAGTTAAAATATTTAATTTATTTTTATTGATGTGCCAAATGACGTGTCACTATCTGATTAGCTCAAGTGATCGATAATTATTAAGTTTTATTATTTTCAATCCAAATAATGAATTTCCACTAGCAGTACATCGGCCAGGGTATAAATAAAATATCTCTCAACTAAGTGTTTATGGTATCACTAATAAAAAAAAGGTTCAAAATAAAATAATTAGTTTGTGTATAATAAATCCTCCTTTTTCAAACTAAATCAAATAATTAGTTTGCCCAAATTAATATGAAATCAGACCCTTAAAAAGAAGTTATATAGTAACAGCGTCATGAAAAATTTATGGGTCGACCCAACTTTTTAGTACTTATACATGTGATATCTTTATAAATTGTTGTAGTTTAAACTTTTTTTTTAATATATTACAATCAGAACTCTACTGATATTTTACAACTAGACATCAATCAAGACTCTCCTTGATAATTCTAAAATGGCACAGCTCGAACAACAACGCTCAATTTAATATGGGAGGGAAATATATTTTACCCCTAAAGCGGAGAGTCAAATAAAATCTATCAAAGGGGAGGCGAATCCCAATAACATGCCCAAGGTTATTGGACGCATGAGTTACCAATGGACTACGAGCCCATTGGCGTTGTAGTTTAAACTTACACATTATAGCTTGACAAGATTAAGCCAAAACGTAGGTATTTGGATGATAATCGCCCTAAAGTTTGATTGATGAAACAAATTAATTCCCATGCCTTACAATCAAGTGTTTCTAAGTCATTAGGCTATACTATAGATGATGTGAATGTAATAAATTAAAATGGAGGTAGTTGTAGAAAATTCTCTCAATTTTTTTTTTTTTAAAGTTTGAGTCTTTGTATTTGATAATTTCTTTGTTTTGAGATAAAGAGGGAGACCGATCGAACAAGAAAGCTTTGACACCAAATGCGGAACGAATTCAAAACCCCACTCATAATATAATAAGCCAGATGTAAGTAATAAGTTGCTTCTCTACGCCATGAGGGGCAAGAAGCAGCAGGGACGCCATAAGCACTTTTGGGGAAAATGGCTTACTGAAACGAAACGTCACGACAACGTGGAACTGATGTCATCATAAACCCAACAAACAAAACTACAATAGGGGGAGCTTCTCGTGGGAAATGCTAGTGGTAGTGCAGCTATCATCAAATGTTTGAATAGGGTATTAAAAAAAACCACAACTTAGAAAGGTACACAAAAGATGAAAAGATAAAAGAACAATGGGGACCAATGCACCCATGCGTGTGACCACAAAGAGAAAGGCCTCTTAATAATAATAATAATAAGTACTCTTCTCTAAGCTTCCTCACACGCAAAAGCAAATAGCATGAATGATCTACAGAAAAAGAAAACTATATGACACTGCCTAGTGACTGATCTAATAAGGAAAAAAGAAAACCTCCGTACAAAAGATGTGCAGGATTAGGAGCACGATGGGAGACATTGAAATGTGCTTGCTGGCTTTTAGTATGTGATGATTTTAGTTCACATCTAGTTCGGTTAAGACAAAAAAATGAAAACATCCTATTGGAGAAATTGTTTACATAGAAAGTTTATAAATTAATATGTAAGGTCCAATAATAATATTTAAAACATGTAGGGCGTTACTTTCTTTTTCATTAATATGGGTACGATCAACTAGTAAAAACGGTAATGAAGAGAAAACCAATGGAATCATTAGAAAGTATATATTCGGACAATCTTTAGAGGAGGAGTATCATACCAAATAAAATCTGAATGAGTGATAGTCAAATTCACCAAATAAAAGGCAATACCATTAATTGACAATAAATAAATAAGAATGACCTCTCAATATTATTTGTGGATATACCTAACCTATTTTAACCACCCCAAATATCCATGTTATATTTTAACAAGTAAAATCATTAAAAGAAATTCATAAATTCACTAAAAGGAAAATTTTTTTGTCATCATTTTTTTTCCTTCATCATTTTTCTTATAACACAAAGTAATCTGAATAGGTGAGTAGATTGTAGAAAAAAGGGTAGGTAAGTTGGTAAAATGATTTTTGTTTTACTTTTTGTAACCAAGCTGTTTTATAACTTTATATAACCGTATTAATTACCCAGGTCCTTGTTGGTCAAGAACTTAAGAGGCATGATTCTTCTTCTTCTTTTCCGCACTTTTTACTTTTTTACCGTAAACACATCATATGATATAAGGAGCATTAAACCTCTTTAAGGCCAACCAGCGAGCCGATTGCAGCAAAATCTAGGGCTCGTGGCACAGGAAAAAGGAAAAATGGCAGTGATTAAAATCCCGGGTTACCGTGCCATATGCTAAAAGTGATTTGAGACATCTATAATTCCATAGCCTTCTTGGCCTTTGTAATTAAGTTGTAATAGTCACTCTAACCTGAAACCACATAGGATAATTATCAACTTCTTATAATTACAATTCAGCCCCAAAAAAGAATGTAGTTAATCAATCTTATTCATTTTGGGAGTTGAACGAAATTTTGATTTATGGGTAAAGCTCTCCTTGGGAAAACGCATGCAGAAGAAGCAGCAGCTGTTGCTGCTGGCTGTCGCTCTAAACCAGGCTAATGCTCTAAGCTATTCATACCAATGACTTTTCCAATCCCCATTTATTTAGTTGATAATAAAGTAAACATTTCACGCATGCCAATTAGCTTTTGCAAAGCCCGTTTATGGTTGATAATAAGTTTCTTGGTACACAATTCTCTTGTATATTCATTCAATACATGTAATGTAACTGAAACCCAAGAAAGAAACGAGAGAGAGAGAGACGTGGAGTGTGTTCCAAGACACAATGATTACATGGTCTTGGGGAAGCAGAAAGGGTGGCGTGGAAATAGCCAAGAGTATGGAAGAACGTGGGGCTTGAGCTTGAGCTTGAGCTTGAGCTTGAGCTTGACCGAGAGCGAAAGGGGGCTAGCTACGCTAAGCTAGGCTGAAAAATCCAAAAAAAAAAAAAAGGTTATTGTTTGTTTTATTGTTTAGCTAAGGCTTTAATCATGATGATATAGTAGTATCATTTCTTTCTCTTTTTTTTTTTTTATCTTTTGGTCCTTGGTCAGTCGACAATCTGTGTGTTGTGTGTTCACTGTGTTCGTTTTTGTGTTTCCCATCCCCCACTCACTCTTTCTCTCTCCCACTGCTCCTACACAGAGTGTAATTATACGCACCTTGAACCAATCACCAAGCAACAAATTAAAAATATTTGTTATTTTCTTCATACAAGCAGTCCCATTTTAACTTTGTGCTTGTGCATAATTTTATAATAAAATAAAACTAAAAGAAATAAAAAGATCCTCACCCACGAAAGCTACACTGATGAATTGAGAATGCCGTAACAAGAAAGTAAAGGAGACTAGTAGTACTACTACTTACCGCCTCTCTCTCTCTCTCTCTCTATATATATATAAATACAGATCCTCATGAGCCAAGAAAAAAACAAAGAAAACAAAAAGATACCTACAAAGCAACCCCCACAAAGGCGTGGCAGCAAAAAGAAAAAAAAAAAAGGGGGGGGAACAAAAAAAACCTAACCCCAACCCAAGTGAAAGATATATGAAAGATCATCATCATTCACCATCACCACCACAAGAGAGCTAGCTACCACTGAAAAGTCAGTCCATTTTCTTCTTATGTATGTAAACAAACTTATAAATCAAATTAAAGGGAGCTCTAGATATATATCCTTTTCTTCTTTAAACCTTCCTTTTGGCAGAAGCAGAAGGCCGTGATCAACATGATAATCACAACCTGCAACCTCTACAGAATTTGATAATTAGTACTTTAAAAATAGAAGAGATCATCACCATCATGTGCGGTTTGAAGGAAGACGATCAAGGGCAGTGTTCACAAACTATTCATAACTTACAAAGCTACCAAGAACAGTTATTTCTTCATCATCAACAACAACAGCAGCAACAACAGATGCATCAGCAGCAGCTGCAGCACCACCACCACCACCAACAACAGCAGCAAAGAGGCGGATTGATAATCCCTGAGGTTTCACCAATCCTACCGTGGTCACTCACTCAGGTTCACTCGTTCAACCCGGCTCACTTTGGACCTAACCCGGTTCGTGAACACGACCCATTTGTTCTCCCTCCTCCTCCTCCTCCTCCACCAACAACATCATACGGGAGTTTGATCAACAGATCAAGAGCTCCTGCTCTACAGTTTGCTTATGATGGTTCATCAACTCATGATCATCTCAGGATCATTTCTGACACTCTTGGACCAATGGTTCAACCCGGTTCAGCCCCCTTCGGATTACAAGCTGAATTAAACAAAATGACTGCTCAAGAAATTATGGATGCTAAGGCTCTTGCTGCTTCTAAAAGCCACAGTGAAGCTGAGAGGAGAAGAAGAGAAAGAATCAACAACCATCTTGCTAAGCTCCGCAGCTTACTCCCCAGCACAACCAAAGTAAGTCTCGTAATAAAATCAAAAAATTAAAAATTATTATTATTAATTTTTTTTTTTTTAAAGGAAACCCTTAGATATCCTCATGCGTACAACATGGTGTATATTATATATATATATGGGGGTGTCATATGCGATATGCCTTTTTGGTTCCCTTTTTGTTTTGTATTATAAATTATAATGAGTTTGTTTTCATATTCAAAGATCTCCTTTAGATCTTTCTAGGATTCTACTTAGATGGTTGGTCTGATAATATATGCAAAGCCAAGACCAAACCTAGCTTTAAGATACATCAAAGGTAGTTACATTTCTTCTCTTTTTGTTCGCATCTTTAGGGAAAAAGAAAAATTGTTTTGTCTTATGGTTCGTTCGTCTGAGTCTAGCTAGTTGTAGTTCCGAGGAGAAAATTAAGCAAAACACAAAAGGAAATAAGCGTTGATGTCGCTCTAATGACACGATAAAGAGGAACCAACGGACAGTTGAAAAGCTTCCTTTGGAAATTTCTTGCCGGACATATATAGCATTCAAACTATCAGGACATTAATTGAAAAGAAATCAATAAAGAGAGAGAGAGAGAGACAAAACTGCTGGGACATTCTTGTCTGACATGCATTACAGGTTTAAAATGAAGTAATAACAAGTAACCTTAAATAATTGAAATTATTTTGCGTTTGATTATTAATATGCAGACGGACAAAGCTTCTTTGCTAGCTGAAGTGATCCAACATGTGAAAGAGCTAAAGCGGCAGACTTCATTGATAGCCGAAACGAGTCCGGTACCTACCGAAATGGATGAGCTAACCGTCGATGCATCGGATGAAGATGGTAAGTTCGTGATTAAAGCTTCACTTTGTTGTGAGGATAGGTCTGATCTTTTACCTGACCTAATAAAGTCATTGAAAGCTTTACGTTTGAGAACTCTAAAAGCTGAAATCACAACACTCGGTGGACGTGCAAAGAATGTTTTGTTCATCACTGCGGATGATCAAGATTCAAGTTGCAGCAGTGCTACTGGTGAGCAGCATCAGCAACAACAACAACAGTACTCTATAAGCTCGATTGAAGAAGCATTGAAAGCAGTGATGGAGAAGACTTCTGGTGATGAGTCTTCTTCTGGGAGTGTAAAGAGACAAAGAACCAATATCAATAACCTCGAACACAGGTCCCTTTAAATTTATCTCATGTGGGTGTTTTTCTTTCTTTCTTTTTTTTTTTATTTTTTTTTTCTAAATTTTCTTGGTGTGTTATGTGTGATGATGGTGTGATCGTGTACTTACATGAGCCCTGAAAATAGGAAAATGGAGAGAGGTAAGGGAAGGGGGATAGACTATAGAGAGAGAGCTAATTAAGATGAAGTGTTTGGCAGTTTGTGATGATTGATGGTTGCTGATGGTGATGGTGATTCTTCCCATTTTGTTGTGCTTTTGGTTTGGTTTTAATTGTTCAAAAAGATCACTTCAGAGAGCACTATATGGAAGTATAGCTAGAAAACAAAACAAAGCCCCAAGTGAAGCGCTGCATGCATGTGTCTGTCTATGTTAATGTCCAAATGAGATCAGAAAATTCAGAGAGCAATGAATTGATGAATTTGAAAGTCCACATTTGCTATGTTAGGTTTTGATATAAGGTTTCACTTCCCACGAAAAAGATCCTCGACTGCTTTTGGCCTTTATGGTGACGCTGTTGTTCTTGTCATAATAATGTCATGTACTGCAACTACTACTACATTACATCGTCCACAGTCCCCACCATCATCACTTGCATATTCTTCTTAGTTTTGTACAATGTTGTTTTGTATTCACTCCCAGGCATTTTTCCATTAGTGGGTTTTTTATTAAAAGAAACTTAAAAATGAAAAACCCTAATGTGGCATTATGTTTGTTTCTGTGTCACGGGTTGCACTGCAAGTTAAAACCTGAAAGAGTGTACATAAAGCATAATATTGTATTTGACTTTCTACTTCCCTTTCTGCCTTTTCTCCTTCTTTTTTGCTTTTCTAATTTGATTTTAATGGCTTTCATATTCGGCACATTTAATGCAGTGATTAATCCATGTGGCAGATTATTATTATTATTATTATTATTATTATTATCATCATCATCATCTTCTAACATGTCTATTCCGGCGATGTTAATTATTTTGTATGCTACTCATGCATATTGCTCAACGTGATAAATGAGGATAATTATTGCTGGAGGCGGCAGATGTGTGTGTGTCTATGTATATAAGTTATCCTTTAGTATTGATTATTTTACTATAATATAGTAATGGGTAAATTTAAAAAAAAAATTAGATTTTAATATATTTAGAACAAAACACATTGTATTAGGAACAAATTTAAAAAAAAAGAGAGACAAAATTAATACCTAAATTTTGCTTTTTCTTTGGGGGGGGGGGGGCAACGATGACAATAATGTGACTGAAGAAATACTAATTTTTTTAAAAAAATTTGAGATTTTTGATATGATCAACAAAACAGAATGTGTGTAAATATATATCATGTCTAGATTCAGAAAATACAAAACTGTTGATACCACAACCCCTGCTCCAAAAACATTTATCAAAATGTAGAAAATTTTGTTTGTTTATTTATTTTTTTTATTTACCAGATTCACCTGCTTAGGGACATGGGGAAGCATAAATAATCATGGCATCATCTTATTATCACATTAGCAGACCCTCACGTGCATTTATTTTTATTTTTATTTTCCTGAGGGTCCTGAGGCTGTGAAGTCTAAGCAATGGATGGCTATCACATCAGCCACAAATTGACAAATATGCCAAATACAAAAAGTCTATTTCGTACAGAGCACTTATCATCGTTGAATTGAGTGGCGTTCATTCATTCTTCACTTGCGGCCGAAAGTGAGAATTGAACCTAAAAGAATGGAGCTTCCAAGTTCTAACATTTTTATTCTTCTTATTTTTATATTCATTTAAATGATACGGGCTGGGTAGAGATGAAATTATTGTTTTAACCATTTATTTAAATTTAGAGTCATGAATCTATTTACTAACACCTATTTTATTTCTACTTTTTGTAAGTTTCATTAAAATGTTTAAAAATAAATTATTTCTTACAAAACTCTATAATGTCAAAAATACTCCATTGATTATTAATGAAGTGTCTTACATCAATAGGATTTATTGTCATTTGTTGCGTGAGTTCTCTTTTCTTGTCTTCTTCCTAGAAGACGTATCCATTTTTTTTTCTCTTTTTGGGGCCTTCTAATCAACATCTACTACGAAAACGATTAGCGAGGGATTGGGCATTGCATGATCTTGGGTTTGAATTTTATGTATACACTGTAATTTATAGAAATTTAAATCCCATTGGAACACAGCGCAGCTATCCCAAACGGGTCTTAAGAAAATTAAAATACAAAAAGTAGAGAAAAAAAAATATGAAGACAAGGTGTGCATGACACAAGTAATTTTAGAGCAAGGTATGATTAAAGCAACAATTTTTTTTAGAATTGAATGGCGTGTAAAAAGTCCAATTGTTAATAAGTGATGAGGAAAATTCTATGATGCTGTAATTACGCTTAATCCCAAAAAGATAGATGTAATATCTAACTTAATCCCTTTCATTAAGTATAAAATAAAACATAAATTAAGTGTAAAATAAAAAAAAAATTAATGCAAAATAAAACTTAACAAAAACTTGATTTACATATTTTATGTAACACCTATAAATTTTACAATTAATATTGGTTTATAAGTTTTATATTATATCTATAAGTTTTTTATTTTAATTACCAATAATACATCAATTTACTACTCTTATGTTGATTTACTTGTTTCAACTTTCATTTACAGGTCTTGTGTTTTATTTACTTAATTTATATCTTATTTTACACTTAATGTTGATTTACAAGTTTTATATGCCCCACTTCTCAATTCAATCTGTTTGTTTCCAAAATCACCCTAAATGCCAAAAAAAAAAAAACAATTCCCATGAAGCATATGCTCTGCAAATTACTGGACTTTAATTTTCTGTCACATTATTAGAGTTCACAATCCTGTCTCCCCCCCCCCCCCCCAAAAAAATCCCTTCTTAATTATTTTTTCTCTAAAACTAGGGTACATATATTGTTACATAAGTTAATGGTTGTTCTCGGTTCATAAGAAGATAGAAAATGGAGGAATTCAAAATTTATTAAAATGTTAAATTTGAAAATTAAAATTCATTTCATACCTTTGGTTTATACGTGTCAGCATATTCATTGATTTTCTGATAAGATTATTTTATAAATTTTCTTGTTTATGAGTTCATAATCATTGATTATGATGAATAAGGGCAATTCTGAAAATAAATAAAGTTAATTGAGAAATTGGAGCTGCTCAAATAAAATGAGAGGGTTAAACAAATACCACCAATCTTTGTTAATTATTGAAAACAAGTACTTATAGGAATGATAAGAAGGCCGAAGAGAAATGACTTGGAGGCCTAAAAAGAATGACAAATAGGCCCAAGTAGAAACTCACAAGTCTAGCCCGCAAGAAACTACTCCCATTGGCTCTCCTTGACAAGGCTCCGTTTTAGCCAAATTAGCATACAAAATTATACTTCTACATTATGTGGGCATTACCAAAAAACTCTTGCTTATTTTACTTACCTATGTACCAAATAAAAAAGTGAAAAATTAGTCATCTCTTAAAAAATTCTTTAAATAAAAATAAATTGATATAATTTTAATCAAACTTTTATCTCCACGAAAATAATTACAATTATAACACCTCTCCCATCAAGAATGAGAAGATAAAAAATAATACAATACTAAATTGAAGCTCCAAAAGGCTCTCCAAATGAGATTTTTTAAATGATATTATCCTTCTCGAGAAAGACAATTTTATTTGAAGAGCTTCTTGAAACATTTTTTAGCTTATGTGGTTCTTCAAATGATAAGTACTTTAAATGATAAATAAAATTTCATTTGAAAAACCTTTTGATGATGCTCTTGTATGGCCAAATTGCTTTCCCAATCTTAGAAAGATATTACTTACACTAAATTAATTATTTTTGTTATATAATCTAACGATAATTTAATTTCCTCTCCACCTGTGTGTGCAAGGTTTGGGCCCCAAATTTATTACTTTCGACTAGCCTGTGAGAGGAAGATTTAGACCCCAAACTTATTGTTTTCCACTAGCCACAAAATTAATTTGAAAATAGTCAAAGCATAATTAATTAATTAGCATATTTAAATTAAAAAAATGGATGGAGGAAAAAAGTCACCGTTTAATATCAACTACTTTCTCTATTATGAATTGAAATTGGATAATCGGGAGAGCAAAATGCATCCATTGTCAACCTAGCTACACATAGGGGCATCACCTACTATTAATAATTAGGTCCAACTATGTAACCACCCATTTTTTTGTCTTTTCTTAATCCACCGTTAATATGACTAAGATTTTTTTGTTGGGTTAGTAACACTACATTCCTTGATGTTCACTACAAAATTAAAAGAGTTCAAAAGTTCAAAATTTTGATACATTAGTCCATAATATTTTAAAGTTTATATACTTAAGTCTATTGACATACTTAATTTCAATTTTAAAATGACTTATTCTTACATTTACATTATTATATTTAATTAATTAATTTAACATACAGTAAAATTATGTATTAATTACAAACCGTATTTTATGATAATTATACATACGAATTTAATTTCATGTTCTTAATTTGTGGTTAATTTTTTTTTTGTTTCATAATACTTACCAAATATTTGGTCAATAATTTGAATATGCATTAAAAATATATTAATTTACCAATAGCATTAATAATGGGTTATGTTTTATTTTTTAAGAAGGTATCAAAAGGTGGGGACAAAAAAAAAATGCACATATACACAATTTCTCTTCATTTATTCTTGCAACTATGAATTGGCAAACAATTCAATTTTTTTTTAATAAGAATTTGAAGGCGAAGTCATTATAAAAAAAAAAAAAAATTGGCAATGATATATTTCATATTTAGATAGTTATATAGAGTAAATTTTCTTTTTAAAACTTTGATGATGGGTATGTGAGTTAATAATTAAAGAAAACTAGCCCTATCCTTTAATCTAATTTTAAAAAATTAAAACAAATATAGAAATTTCTTAATTCTTTTACTTTCACAATAGAATAAGAATTGCAGTGTAATTAATCTAGAAAAAAAGATAAAAGAAGGGGTTACTTACCCTATAACAATATAGTTTTGCCCTAATAATTATAACATATTAGCATCATAAACTTAAGATAAATTAAGAAATTTCCACCTTTTGATATTCGATGAAAATATTTAAATTGATTAAAAAGTAATAAAAAATAGAGTAGTTATAACATCACCCCACTCTTTTGAAGGTACAATTTTATATAACTTGATATGATATAATATCATTAGTTTAATGAAACATTAATTGACCTACATAATTTATTTTTATCCAATGAAGTGCTATATTAGTTTATCTTTTTAAAACAAAAAAAAACTTATCTCAATAGTTTTTGTAATATTAAGAATGATTGTAATTTGTAAACACATGAATCTACAATAGTTTATATTTTGAAAATGGAATAATCCGATCGTGTAAATTACAACTAGAATTTGTAGTATTTTTTAGGATACGATTATGTTAGAAACTACTTCACGATAGAATAATTCTTCTCATTCACGCGATTAAAATTATAATGTATTTTTTATTATTTATTATTTTACACGTATAATTATAATTTATACTCTACCCTAACGCAACTTGAAAATAATCATGACCCTTTTTTTAAATTAAATGAATTTTATCGTGCCTCCATGTATTAATATTTAAAAAATTATTCATTTAAAAAGCGTAACATCAAACGAAGTTGATATTTTGCAACGGTCGACGTGATGGGTAGGGAGCCTCATTTTGGACCCACTGAAAAATATTAACAAACCGATTCGAGGACGCCTAGGGCCTACGACTCTTTCCGCCAATGAAATGTCGCGTTCGATGCGGTGAAAATTGAAACCGATTATTATTGCAGTTGCAATTATTTGCACCGCCAACTGCATTATTGATTTTTTTATTTTTTTTTTTAACAAACCCCTAATCATTTGATCAATGGCTACAAACAACTTCTTATTAATGCAACATAAGTTGATAGGATCTATGATTAGGGATTAACCCTTATGATTTATGGTCCCAACTTATGTCAAATCTTTGATGAATCCACGTCTTTCTTTCTAGTCTTTGAATGGCATGGCATTAGAGCAGACTGTTCTTGTATTGAATAAAGTTCTCGCAGCCCCACTGTTTATAATAACAGTATCATTTTTAGTATAAAATTAATTAAATGGATCTTAGACTTATAAGGGGGAGGATATTGATCAATAAATTAGAATTTTGCATTCAATTTTAATGGTAAATACTCAAATAGTGACATGTAATGTCGAGTAAACTCACATCCCTATTTATTATGTATACATAAATACAGTAAAGTAGATAAGTATATTTAAAGATTTTAAATAAATGTTTAATAGTTAGATGATAAACTACCACTCGACTTTTAATATAAATTAGAAAATAGAACAACGCTTCACGCGGCTTTAAAAAAAAAATTTAGTATTATCATTTTTTTTTACTTTACAATTGACGAAACTGATAAAAAATATGAATTGATTTTTTTAAAAAATGAGGCAGCCTTATGAAAAATTAAAAAAAGCTATTAGTTAGCAATACAAATAAAGAAGCAACGCAAGATAAAGAATAAAATGAGAGAATATATTATAGAATGATTTTATTCATTCCAATTGTGTGTGAACGAAACAAAAAGATGAGCTATCCTTTTATAGTTACATAATCACTCCATGAAATTAATGAAAAATTATGGATCATAATTCCTTGTGAGATAGTGGGAGTTATAGGGAAATTAAAAATTGATAATGGGAGATAGTGGGGAGACTAAGAGATATATGTTATGAACATCTACACATTTTAATAAATTCATAACACTCCCCCTTGGATGTTCATTACAAAGAATATGTCTTATTAAAATCTTTACATAATTGTTATTTTGTAATAACAATCAAATTAATTATGAGGAGATGAAAAATCAAATTTTAAAAAAAAAATTTCTATTTATTAGATAATAGAGAATATACAAAGATGAGAAATGGTGATGCCACATCACCTCCTCAAGTCCCAGTTTTATATAGATATATAGATAGATAGATTCGACTCCAATTCAAATGGATAATACCTTAAATGAATCAATTTAATTTTAAGTATTTAAAATATTTTACTAATAAGTGGAAGTTGTAAAAGAAAATATATTTGATAACAATATTAGTTAACAGCGTATCATGTGAACTTGAAAAAGAATAACGATTTTGAAATTCAATCGAGATTCTTAGTTTAAAATCTTTTGACCCGGTAACTTTGAAATTCAATCTCACACGCTCATGGTTTCTTTCTTAATTCAAATTCAAATACATTTAAACATTCTACTAAAATAATAAATACGAATAAACTGTAAAAAGAAAAAAAATTAAAAAAACGCGAAATTGAAGAAGTAGAATGTAAGTAAACTCAGCAGCCCACAGAATCATTGAAACTCTCGCGAACTCCAGATTGCGAAAGAGAGCTCCGACCAAAAATGTGCCCTACAGGCTACAACTGCAAATGTACAATAAGGAGCCAATCAAAACTCAAAACAGCCTGCCACGTGTACTTGCAAATCCAAGTCATCACATCATCGTCCACTTCTTGTTGTGTTATCCCAGACCGAAGCGGATTAAAGACTAAAGAGGAAACGTATTGGACGCACATGTGTGTGGGGTACCACACAACACGAACTATCACCTTATCCATCCGAATAAATTTACCCCAACATTCCCCGCAACTGTATATCTAACCACCGCGGGCATTTCCGTCAAACTACAGATAATTTTGAATAAACAAAAGTCGGTTTCTTCTTTAATGCGTACAAGCAAAGTCATGTCACTTAAGAAACCTCTGTTTTCAAAAATCAGATGTCGCCGTCTTTGATATTTCCATCTCAATTCTAATTATTCCTTTCTCTGCAATTCATCTTTTTTTTTTATCTTCTGAAATTGGTGATTCGATTCTCAGCTCGAAACTTCATTTTTCTTTTCTCTCTCTTCGAAGAAAAGAATCATGTTGACACAGAGGCAAGTGGCGAGCTGGGGCAGAGTGTTTAAGTCTCTGCAAGCAGTTTTAGCGCATGGTTTGCTCTTCACTTTCACGCTTTTGCTCTCTCTCAAGCTTGACCATGCACTGCGTCACTCTTGGTGGTGAGTTCTTTTCTTTTCTTTTTCTATGGTATTACTATTACATTTCTCTTTCTTTTTCTTTTTTTTTTGAATTAGGATCTTGTTGTTCTGTTTGAGTTTAGCTGAAGAGATAAAAAGGAAACTGCTATAAAGATGTGCGCTTTCTATTGTATTCTTGCGTTTCGTGGGAAATTATTGATACCCATTTCGTTAATTTCTTTTTTTTTTTCGATTTGATAAATTGATGGTAGAATGGTACGCGCGCGCGTGTCTGTGTGTTTGATTTTTTTTTTTTAAAGTTAATTTGTGCTTCACTGACTCTACACGCTGAGTTGTTATATAAAATTTAAAACTTTCTTTTGTTTTGTGGTTAAATATCTCCTCTTTCTGGTTAAGACGATCAAATATGAAATTATTGATTAACCATGTTGTTCAATGTAGCATCCGGCATTAAGTCACTTCACTCTACTACTAGAATACTTTCATTATTCGGCTGTAATGTGGTGATTTTCGAACTTGTATTGCAATTATGCTCTGATTTTGAATCTATCATTTCCACCTATTGTCTTGATTGGGAGGTATTGGAAAATTATGAGCTTGGGACACATGTGGACCCCTACAAGGTCCTATGACGCATGGTTTGACACTTTTGCCTTGCAATTCAACTATAAAGAAAGCTATGAGTTGTCATGATGGCTCTTTCTTCACTATCACATATCTAGTTTTAAATTTTCAAGCAGTTATAGAAGAGCACTGACTTGCAAACTAGGAAATCTATGCTCATTTTTGTTTTTGCCAGTAATCTATTCAGGCTACTTTGTTTATCTTCTTTGGTGGGAGGGAGGGGAGTGCTTACTACCTATGTTGGCTATTAATGGGAGAATATGCTTTTTGTTTTTGAAGATTTATTAAAAAGTGTTTCGCTTTTGTCTGTCTGGCAGGATTGTTTTTTCTCCTTTGTGGCTATTTCATGTGGTTGTAGCACGAGGCAGGTTTTCCTTGCCAGCTCCAGTGATGCCTTATAATCACCAAGTATGACTTAATATCTCAATCTTATTTTGGATACTATTTCTTACTTAGCAATTTATTTATCTGTTTAACTATAGTGACCCAAGACTAAGCACTTCATTCTGTTGAACAGTGGGCCCCATCTCATGCCATCGTGGCAACACCACTGCTTGTTGCATTTGAATTACTTCTTTGCATACGTCTTGAGGGTGCTTATGGTAATTGCTCAGCTTCCCCCACAATATATTCTTGTTCAGCTGCTAATGGGGATACATTCAATGCTTCTTTTCTAAGGATTTTATATTTTATTTCTTCATGCTAGTTAATGCTGACAGAGTAGGATTATTAAAATTAATCATGAAATACGTCTAACTTTGCTGATCATAAATTGACATGTTAATGGACTTTAACGAATGTCTATATTAGTATTTCATCAGTTAAAACCCTGTATTGGTTATTCTGCAAACATTAAGACTCTATCTACCTACTTTCTTTATCTACAAGGTCAATGGGTTTAGCTAGGGCATTTATAACATGGCCCATATAAGCCTTGGTTACTGACATCTGATCAATTTTTTCTGTTGCTAATATTGCAGTTGTAAACTTGAAGATTATCTTTCTGCCTTTGCTGGCATTGGAAACAGCTATTTTGATTGATAACATCAGGTAACATCCTTTTATTACCTGTAAGGTTGTCATTGATTAGTATTGTTGTGACCATTTCCATTACTAGCATTTATTTGATCATTGTGCTGATGATATTTTAATATCCTGCAAAATCTAGTACTCTAAATTTAGAAGAATCCAGGAAATGTCTTAAGAAACTCCTCTGACCCACCTGCAGTACAATAGTTGAGCTGTAATAAAATCCACATTTTATTTACCATTTATGATAGAAACTACCCTTTTGTAAAATATTTCCTAAATAACCGATGGCTTCCCTTTCTTGCCAAACGTGAATTGTTGAGTAAATTTGGGGAATCTATGTATCTAAATCAAATTTAAGTATATACGTGATTTCATCAATAACTTCCTATATAAAATTAACCAAAAGGATACTTTCTTTTGAATGGTGGTAGAGGAAAGAAAACAATATATTAAGAAGTGTGGGATCTAAGTATCAATTCTTTATTCTGCTCAAAAATTTGTTTATTACATTTTCTCTTGCCATAGTAACCAAATGCTTGCTTTAGTATAGGATGTGCAGAGCTTTAATGCCTGGAGATGAAGAAAGCATCAGTGATGAAGCAATATGGGAGACCCTTCCTGTAAGTCTATAGTTACTTTATAAATTAACGAATTGATCGGTAGATGCTACATGATTTCTCGACGACGTGCTCCAACAACAGCTAATCTAGGATCGGCCTTAGTGCTTAGATTCCAATCAAGCTATGGCTGTTATGAAAGACAACTATTATTGTTGAATTGCTCTGTCTATCAAGTCGTTTGCGTTTTTGTTCGGTGGATCATTGTGTATAGTACGAGTGGCCTAGTGGTGTCAAGGACCCTATTTTCCGCGTTTTTGTTCAGTGGATCATTGTGTATAGTACGAGTGGCCTAGTGGTGTCAAGGACCCTATTTTCCAACGACGGTTCTTGATGTTCCAAGGATCATCATCTCTGATCCAATCACAATGTTGCCAAACTTACTTAGAACTCCTACTACTTGTTTGGAAATTCACTCGATATTGATCACCATCACAATATACACATTAGTCTTGATTTCTTACTTTCACTGTGAAAACCTTGAAGCATAATAATCTTTCACGTTTGTGCCAGTGATAATATTCCAGTGGGTGATGATGATGAAGAAATATAAGAGAGATAATTTCACATGTTTTTGGAACTGGGAACTGGTGGTTTTAGGCTGTAAATGATGAACGATCAATAGGAGCCATTGTCCATGGTAGTTGGTGGAACCATCATTTGGTGGGTTGAGGTTATGAAAGAAGAAAAATTAATGAGTTTAAATGACTCAAAATCAAGAGATAATTATTTAATCAATCATAAGAAAATGAGTAATTAATTAAAGAAATTAGATTCCTTGAACTCATCCTCATCTGTTCAATCATCCCCAATATTGACTGGCACAACATCCTTAGAATTAACATCTTTAGAATTGGCATGTCCTAAAGATGCTTGTTCTTTAGGATCTATATAGGAGATGATCGAATGGATGAGGATATGATTGAGATATCTAATTTTCTCAGTTAATTACTCATTTTCTTACCATTAATTAATCATCTCTTGATTCCAAGTCATTAAAACTAATTAATTTTTTATGTAATGAAGAAGAAGATTTTTCTTTGAAGGATGTAATAATGCTTTTGCTGCATATTAAGTTTTAGGATACTGTCCTTGATCTGAAGTTTGTTGACCAACTCCTTGTGTGGAATTTTCTAGAAATGGTTCAAAATCCACAGTGAGGCAACTATAATATGCCTTAGAATAGTAAGTGTGAGGAAGGCAGCATTAATTTCATTAGACTATTGGATTTTCTTCTATAAATAAGCTTTGGTATTAACTTTGGAACAGCACGGAGTGGTTTGATTTGAGGAATTTACGAACACTACTGTCTCCTATCTCTCTCATCTCCTTCCCACTTTCTGTTCTTATCTTCCTTCCTCTTCTCCCAGTTACCTTTCTCTGTTTTGCTATCCAGCCTTTCTTTCTGATTGTCATAGAGATGTTTCTTTGGTATTTGACTGTTTATATTTTGTTTTATATTAGAATTGACAATCATAGCATTCTATTTTAATGAATACTTTTTTCAGCAATCTCGTTGAGCTATTTCTTTTATGACCATAGTGTACCCTTTTTTGAAGTTTAAAACTTTAGCTGTTCTATTATAGAACCTTAATCAGAAAAAGAAGCTTGACATGACTGAGTCTTCTCAGACAAACTTGCAGTAGTTGATTAACCTTCTGTTTTTAGGGCTTATGGTTACTGCTATATCTTCAATAGATAGGAAATTCTTTCTTTTTACGTGGTGTAAGTCAAGTAGCTATTGAAGAAGTAATATTAGCAACAATACAAGGACATTGTAAACTAGAGTATTGTAAATCTTGAAACCTGTTACATTGTGGGTTTCAAGACTTCCCATGAGGCTTTTTAATGATTGTACTTTTCCAAATGTTTGTAATGTCTGGCATGGATGCAGCACTCATTTTGAAGCATCCAAGGAAATTTGGGTCAGTATTGCAAATTTTGTTCCACAATTCAGATTTATATGACTCTTAGTCCGTGATTACTATTGCAATGCACCTTGAACCATATATATGTTTTAAATTCAACTCTGTGCAAAAAGAAATAAACAGATATGTTGTGCTGCATGAAATTTGAGTAATATTTAACGATATTGTAATTTTGCACAATATTATGCTGATAAGCCTCCTGAGTTTTGATTCTAAATTATCTATCTTTGGTTTCTAGCACTTCTGGGTTGCAATATCGATGATTTTCCTCCTTGCTGCAACAATATTCACTCTTTTAAAGTTGTGTGGTAAGTTGTACCTTTCCTCTTTATCGAAATGGTAATTACATGTACTGCAATCTCATTCTTTCACTCCTTATATTCATATACCTTATGTCCTGGTAATCCTGTGTAATCATCTTAAAATTCCAACATTCATTTATAACTTTTTTGAGTTCTTACTATAGGTAGTGACATAGCAATAGTATTTAAACTTTATCATACTCCCTTATTATAATTTAGTTAATAGAACATCAGAATTGAACAAAAAATTATAAGGTCAAATGGCAATGATACTAATTAAATTGTCATGTGATTAGAAAGCTTAAACATACAGCCAAGGGCCTGAGAATTGTATTTATGCTCAAAGATTTAGTAATTTTTTGTTTAGAAATATTTGATATATATGCCCCCTCCAAGGTTGGTGTGAGGGGGAGTCAATCGTTTTGGCCTCTTTCTTCCTTGGGGATAACATCAGTAGGAACTTGATGCATAATGATTCATCAATTAGTCTTCATTCAGTCAGTCTGGTGTTCATGCATAGGTTGCACAGATTTGTGTACATTACATGTTCTCAAGTTGTATCCGGGTAACTCTTTTTAGGTGCATCTGTTTTAATTTTCTGAGATAATCCTTCATGACAACAATTCATGCACTAATTCTTATGATATTTATACTCTGGTGTTTTCGTAATATCCTTTTTATTACCACATGCAGGTGACGTAGCTACTCTAGGTTGGTGGGATTTGTTTATAAATTTTGGGTAAAGTTTCAGTTTTTTTCAGCATTGTTTTATTATTGGTGTTGATCATTATGTCTCTTTAGCTGTGGAAGTAATTCTGCTTATGCTTCACAGTATTGCAGAGTGCTTTGCATTTCTTGTTTGCACAAAGTGGTATAATCCGGCAATCACAGGCAGTCTTGCATTGGAGAACCCAGTCTTCTACAACAGCTGTGAGATATCTTGACTGGAGTAGAGGCATTGTAGTTGTTGGTGATGATGATCAGCAACAGAATTGTAGAATGTGTAACCTACAAACCATTGGTGGACATATTATGAAAATCCCATTTATCTGTTTCCAGATAATGCTTTTCATGTACTTAGAGGTATTACAAATTTTGAAAAGAGTCTGATCATGGATTTTCAAAAACTTCTACGAGTACTTGAGTTTTTTTTTTTCTGTCATGTCAGGGAACACCATCTAGAGCTAGAAATATCCCATTAGGGGTTATTTTTGCTCCTCTTCTTTTGCTACAAGCCACTGGAGTTTTGTTTGCTGTATATAGATTACTCGAGAAAATTTATCTTTTAGTGCATAGTGGTCCTGCTTTTGGATATTGGAGTATAGCATCAAAAGCTCGTGATTGTCTGGGGTTCATGCACCATGGGTCAAGGTATAGTAACTTCAAAATCTTATTTGCGTTCAGTGGATCTCTGCTGAGCTGAACAAAACAAAAGACTGTCACAAGCATTTATTTCCTGTCTACAGGCTGCTTGGTTGGTGGTCGATTGATGAAGGAAGTCGAGAGGAACTTGCTGGACTCTATTGTGCTGAGACTAAAATTTCTGGGTTAGTTTCTTATACTAAAATTTAGCGTTTTCCTGTCAAATGTTTTTACATGCTGCAATATGTACACAGCCTTCACATTCTGCCCTGCCACTCTCCTGCTGGTATCATCCATCCATTCCACCTGGGTAACCAAAACCGGGTCTAGTTTCCATGCTATCCCTGTTCTGTGCTCAGTTTCTCATTAGCACTATATGATAGAGGCCTCAAAATTGCACTTCTGATTCCATGGACTTAAGTTATGCCATCGTGGAGTCTGTATAGGATCAACAAATATTTCATGGCAGTTGCCTTCGTTAGTATAGGCATCAAACGGCCAGGATATATGATAACGTTATAGCATATTTTCAATTGCTACTGGATAGTCAAATGTCTAGGGACAGAATAGTATGGACTTGTTTTCTCTTGCACAGAGTGGGAGGATGAAATGAAAATGATATTGCTTTGCCTCTTGTCCATGTTCATCTTTACCTTTCATGCATTTATGAGGCTTAAATTTTCATTCATCTGTTTCGGCCAAAAACTATTATTGTTAACGTTTTAATTTTGCCAACAAAATAATTTATAAATTACTTTGACGAATAGTTTTTGCTTGCAGTTTGCTTATGACATTTTGATTTCTCCAAGCTTTCTGGTTGTTTTTGTAATATGTCTGATAACACAGTTGACAGTATTACATAGGTTATGGGAAGGTTTTTTTTTCCCTTTGCTAATCGTTCTGTTCATCCTTATTATTCAGATACAACACTTTTCCCCCAGAAATTGTGAAAAAAATGCCGAAATCAGGCCTTATTGATGAGGTAAATACTGCTTATTGAGCAATGGACTAAAATTCTGCTCTCTCTTTTCCTTGTATCTTCTCATTTTAGCAATTATTTTATCTATTTGCAATGGCTTTTATTTATTTATTTATTTAGGCTGAAGTTATATGTTTTATTTAGCATTTTGTGATCTTCGACGGCATCTTCATCTTTATTTATTCATTCATTTATCTTCCTCATTGCAGATTTGGAAATTGCAAGCAGCACTTAGTGCACAAAGTGAAATCACAAAGTACAGCCAGCAGGAATATGAAAGACTTCAAACTGTATAGTTAGAACAAAAATTTGTTCTTCAATGTTCTTTTTAGTCACTGTTCTGCGCATTCATTGTTTCAGATTTAGTATCTGTTCATTTCTCACATACTGATTTAATGATTTTCAGGAAAAGATCCTATGCAGAATTTGTTTCGAAGAACAGATCAATATACTCTTGCTTCCATGCAGGCATCACATCCTATGCAGGTACTTTCATCAACTCTGCTGTCAGTACTGCTCATTTTGTTTACAGAGCATATAGCATGAGTTCATGTGGGCGTGGGTCACAATATGATATAGTGAGCTATTTTCATTATAATAGTCTTTTTCGGAGTTTGTACCGTCCTCATGCATACATATTGAGTCTTCCCATTTGGGACTTAATTTGATGCTATAATAACTGGTTTAGAGTTTTGCTCCCTTTCGTGTTTGCTTCTTTATTCCCGTTTTATCAATTTTCGTTTCAGAACCTGTGGTGAGAAGTGTAAGAAATGTCCTATCTGCCGTGTCTTTATCGAAGAACGACTACCTATATACGATGTTTAGCTTCAATTTATGTGCAGAAACTTAAGAATAGAAGGTGTTCTCCTCTGATACCAGGGAGGGGGGGGGGGGGGGGGGGGGAAAAAAA
>NW_006262274.1:19508228-19691164 GCF_000493195.1 Citrus x clementina | reverse complement strand
TCTTTACTACTAAATTTAGGAGAAAAAACTTTTATACGATTGGCCGAGGCGGTAAGACATATACTTGCTTTCATAATCCAGGCTTTGATATTCTTTAATAGGCAAGATTCTCTTCTAAAGCAAACAAATTGTGAACACAAAAATAAAAATGAAAATTCAAAAAAAAGAAGAAGAAGAGAGAATTCATGTGACAAGCACCTTTGACGGTCCCGTCACCGTAGATTTGAAACTGATCCAACGGAGGAAGAACCTCCGAAGGGTGGTGATTGTCGTAGTAAGGCCATGAGGCGATGGAGTTGCAGCAAATGTAAGAGTAGGGCACCTTCATTTCCTCAATCACTCGCCTTACTCTGCGCTTTTCTTTGTACATTGCTAGCCCCGGCTCCACCGGATCAGCCCTGTCCACGTCGTGACCAAACTCTGACGGCAAAAATCTCTGCAACGCAAAGGGACAGGGCGACAGTAGCCAGGAATTTTGTTCAAAGATACCATTTAATAAGTTCAAAACAGTATATATATAAATATACCTTAATGGTGCCAACGGCTTTGATGGCGTCAATTAGAGGGAGCTGGTCCTTAACTTGCTCACCGCCAACAGCTGATATGACTATCTCAATCTCATGCTCTTTTAATATTTTCTCCATTAGTTCTCTGTCACTTACTGGTCCCTGTAACACAAACAAGAAATGGCAAAAGAGTTATTTGAAGAATGTCTCAAAGTCACATTCAAAAATGAAAAGAAACAACCATGAAAACCATGTACAACGTACACGTAATAAGAAAGCGCCCTTGTCTTTGAATGCTTCCACAATTTTAGCCTTGTTACAAGAGCTACCGGGACTTGGCCGGACGAGAACATAGGTGGGTCTACCGGAGGCGAGGCTGGCCTCGGTTACAAACCGGCCGATGAAACCGGTTGCTCCGACGACCAGAACTCTGCTCTTGCCTGTTGTGATACCATTTGACACAGTCATCTTTGTGTTTAGTCACGATATGCTACTTTATTCCCCTTATGCATATAAAGGGATACAAATTGACGAGCTTTTGAAAATCCATGCAAGTTATGAATTGTATATCTAAGGAAGCCTAAGGGGCCTAACTAATTAATGTGGTACAAGTTTTTAAGTGCTCAACTACCCTTCAACCAATATCAATATCCAATTTTAAATTTCGAAAATTCGAGGGCGGTTTTTATTTATTTTCTTTTATTTTTTGAAACTATTACTACATATGGTGGGTTAGACAATTATATAAGTAGCTGTTGTTTAATTATGTAGGTATCTATTGCTTTCATAACTATATATGCTTTTGTCCTTTTTTTTTCTCTCTTATTTAATGAAATATCAAATAAGCTTTGTGATGGCAAAATTTAGATATGTGAGTCTAAAAAATTATTTAATTATTTTGAAAAAAAAAATTAAGTCAACAATATACATATAAGAAACTCAGACTTACTCACAATGATGAGATCAAGAAAAATGGTGTACCACTAAATAACCAAGTGGTTCTCTCTATATATATAATTTCTATATATTGGAGCGGTTGGCGCAATCTTGATATCTAGTCCTTAATTAACTCCAATATTATATAAGTTTTAACTATTTAATGAGGTTGAAGCTTAGGTCAGTTTTCTATGCCCGACAGGTAGCTGAGAATCTCGTGTGTGAAAAGTAAATTTGCTGGTCTATAACTCCAATATTATTTTTATGCCTTCGCATAAATTCAGCTGGTTACGAAGTTCAACTTGAGACAATTTTTTGTCAAGTTAAAATAAAAAAATATATATCATAGGCAATTGAATGCTGTGATTTAACAAGAGAAAGTTGTTTTGTCAACAATGGAAAGATCACAGTTGCAACTTAGTTGCAAGCTGTTTATTCCTTCTTTTTCACAGACACAGTATGTAATTTTGTTTTTTTTGTTTTTCCTACCCAAAACTGCCTTAATTAATCACCAAGTAATGTATATATCAATTTATTTGCTGTCAAAATATAAATTGATTGATTTAGGAGATATATTGAACTAATATATTTTTCCAATAGAAGGATTATATGTACATAAATTAAACTAAGCGAATCTTATTCTTATTAACATCATGTTTGATATTAAGGTCGGGCAGCTCTAGCTCCTTAAAATGTAAAATACTAAAATGTTTAGTAAACACTAATTGTTATGCTTTAAAAATTTAGTTGATTTGATTCCACACTAGCATGATAGTATATACTATCAATTTTTGCTTTATATATATATATGGCACCTTAATTCCAAACAAAGCATACGCGCGAGCGCAAGCGAGAGAAAGATATACTAAAAAATTAATAATTAAAGTTGTGTCAGTACTTTTTGTCGATTAAAAATCAATGGTATTTTTTGTTGATTAATGAATAAAAAATTAATGATTTTTTTTTATTTTTACGAATTGTAGATAATTATTGATTACTTGATTAGGGAGAGCTAAGAGACATTGAATAAGAAAATAAATAAATTGTTAACCGTATCAATTAATTGGCAAATAGCCTAACATGTAGACTATAGACATAAACCCATGAGTTGATATCTATGACAACTCAAATGTTTCATATGATGTAACTTTTCAGTTTTTAGGTGATAACTCATGGGTTACTATAAGTTATGTATAATGTAGCATAACATGACCTATATGTATATATATATATATATATTTTGGTTTAAACCATCCGATTTTCGGCGACCGCATTGGGCCCCGACTAATTCGGATTCGGGGTGTAGTCACAGTTAAGGCTCTTTACCCCTCCCAAATGGTGTGTTTAGTGAGGATCGAACCCGAGAGCTCTTCCCACTTACCCAGTCTGCGCCGCCAACTGAGCCACAACCGTTTGGTTTATGTATATATATTTTTTAATATAGGGACATCGACTACTAATATGAATTTAGTTTGCAAATGGAAAAAATACCATTACCACCTTATAATGGTTTTAAACTCATCATTGTCACTCTATGTCACTCTACTGTTGTTTTTTTTTTTTTAATTTTACCCCCTTTGTCAAATTATTTAGAGTGGTGATAAGTGACCCCCATAAATAATGTCATTAGCCTTCACTTCTTAATTAACTTAATTTATTTCTAAAATTACACTTACTCATCAATTTCTTTTTCTAACAGCCCTTATTTAGCAATTTAATGCCAGCAATGGCTCCATGCTTTTATTTTCTTGTTGCATGATAGAATCAGCATACAAAACAAAATTGGTTTCGGAGTTTTCAATATGGGAAATCCAAAGATTTTATAATGATCATCTTATTTGAGTTACTTAATTATCAAACTAAGCCGTGAAAATTGCATTCCGCCTAATCATTTGGCTACAATCGATTATAAGCACAAGCTTAAGCCTGACCACCCATAAACATGATAAAAAAATAAAAAAATAAATTCAGGTACGGTTTTGTGTAATCATTCATCCGAATCAAAGAAATGCCATAAGATCAAAAGATGAAAAGCTTTCATCAATTTTTAATCATAGAAAATCGGTAAAGGAGGGAGAACAAAAAGAAAAGGAAGGATAAATTTTGAAAAAAAAATTTTGGTAGGCGTTTTTGGTCATTTTAAGTTAAATGAGAAAAATATAGACCAATGAGATAAATTAAGGGGATCAAATATTATTACTCAATTATTTATTATGATGTAATCATATAAAACTATAACTATGTTTTCTTAGGATTTTTTTTTTATAATAAGAGGAAAGAATTATTGGTTATTATGTTTTGTAAACATGATTCTCAATATTTCATTATGAATCAAATAAATTTACACGCTTAGGTTAATTATCAGTCCACTCTTAACATTTGAAAAATATCAAAACCTCTCCTGCCATTTGTCTAAGTTATCAAAATGGCATTCAAACTTTTTTCTTTTCAATAGTATATCATAATCTATTGGTATTTCATATCAGAAATCTGTTGGGACCTAGTTGAGATTAATATGTGATGACGCAATTTAGATATATATTTTTTTTTCTTTGATTGAAAAAAAAATAATTGTACCCCTTAAAAAATTAAAAAATTTTAACATTCAATATTTTATACTAAAAAAAATTGATATCAATCAAATTCCTATTTTGTATACTTTTTACATTGTTGTCTAGTTATATAATTAAAAAAAAGGAAGAAGAGCCGAAGAAGAAGACCTAAATAGAAAGTTATCATTAATGAATAAATATTGAATTGAAATTTTCTTATCCAAAACTTAAACGAAGAATGCCCACTTTCACTTTCTTATCCATGGGTGGTGTTTGATTGGCTGACAAACTAGAAAAACTTCTCAATTGATGGTAAATCTTGACCTTGAACATTGATTTTATTACTATTAGTTTGTGATTGTCTTGATGCTAAAACAATGAGTTTCTAGTTTCTAGTTTTCTGCATCAATAAATAGTTAATAACTAGCCAAATTAGAAATTAAAAAACAAAGTATCTCCTCTCCACTTACTAGAAATTAAAAAGTAATTGAATGTCCACTTATTTTTATAATTAATAATTCTTTGCCATTGCATAATTAGTAATTTAATAACCTTTATATATAAAAATAATTTTTTCTTAGGTTATGCATAAGTCACAAAAGACTATATGTATTCTTTAAGAGAAAAGATGTATAAAAAAATATAACTTCTTTATTGTTGAATATTTAACCACTGATTAGGAGTAGCGTATCCCTCAATCTCCATGAATTGAATCAAGAAAAGACGATAATCTAAATTCTTTACAACTTGATCCCGGATTACGTCAATAAACATAGGATTATCTTATGAATGAGCATAACGAAATACATCGAGCTTTTTTATATAAATTCTTTAGCTCCTATATAGTCAAAGTTGGCTACTTGGCTTGTTCCCCCCCCTGGCCTATAGTACGAATTTATACATATATAGTTTCTAGATCAAGATCCTGTTATTTACGTATCATTTACAATGTATTTTCTATCATAAAATTCTAACAAAATCGCACTTAATGTATATAACTACATCGGTATCGTCTTCACTAGCTGTGCGATCATCGACAATGTCTTATTCCATTTGGACAGATACAGGTCCCATAAATGTTCGAATCCTCAGCTTCCCTCAAAATGGGCCGACTAAGATCAAGTTTCATTTCTAATTATTAAAAAAAAAAAAAAGGCTTCATTTCTAGCATTTGTAACAAGACAATCGAACAACTTGAGAAGCCCAATTGAAGATGAGAAGCCCACAATTTCTTATTGGTTGACTTTGGAAGCCCACAAAAACCATCGTAGGTAAGTCAACGCCATACAGCGACTGAGTCGCACTCAATCATTTTTACCGCCCTCACTCACTTCAACTTCAACAAGCGCCTTTATCCTCAACTCGAAATTACAAATTTAAAAAAAAAAAAAAAAAACTTGTAAAGATTTTTCCTCTCTCCTAGTCGTACAGAACTACAGGAAGAAATAATCAAAACAAATAATAATATTTAATTAATTTTAAAAATAATAACAATAATAGGGGGAAAGTTGCTGCCAGTTTATTACGGAATATTTCATTTTCGTTTCAATTAAGAATATACCAAAAATTAAAGCCAAAGAAGCGAAGCAGAGCAAAAAGTGATGGCTGGGTAAGCCCTCAACTTTATTTTTATTATTAAATCTTGTGCAAAAAACAGATCGTCTAGATCGAGTTTTGTTTTGTCTTAAGCTCATAAATCAGTTGTAGTTTTCTCTTTTCTTTCCTTTTTTTTAATTTTTTTTTTAGCTTTTAGATTTATTTGTATTCATATGTTTCAGTGCTGTAGGTTACTAGGTTATATTGATTGAAGTGATTTACGTTATTAGTTTGTTCATTGACTGATCAATTATAGTATTTGATGATAGCATCGGAGTGAGAAGTGAGAACTAGCAGTGACATTGATCGTATTTTTCTCCAAGCCTATGATTTCGTTTTGATACAGTTGCTAACATTTTGATTCCACGAGAGTATTATGCACCAAGTTTCGATTTTTGATAAGTTTGGAGTAAAATTAAAATAAAATAAAATAAGTAAGTGAACAAGAATGAATCAATATACAAAATTTTCAAAAATGTTTTGATGACTAAATCATATGAATATATATTTTGACGATGCACGACTTTCTAGATTAAAGTAAATTTTGATTAATCGGTTCAAGTAATTTGCTTGAGTACAAAGCCTTACAGCACTGTAGTTTAAATTAAATTTTGATCAAGGTATGTTTACAACGCTGTAAAGCTCCTACAGTGCTGTAAAAGGGTGAGTTGGGATTTTATACAGCGCGGCACGGATGCCTGCAGCTGAAAATGATTATATACCTGGTTAGCTCAGTTAAATCTCAAGAGATCATTACAGTCACAAGGAATGCTATGGAATATATGTAATACATCCAGAGCGCTGTAAATGCGTGGCCATAGTTCAACTCTGTATTTCATAAATACAGAGGTCTGAACCTGATTAAAATTAAAGAAGCATATATCCAGACCTGGCATTTAGTTTGTATATGTATACAAAACTGAGGTATCCGTCTCAAAATTGGATTTCACTGATAGTTATTGGTGATTTGAGAGAAAAGCTATTAGTAGTTTTGGTATCTGATTACGTTGTTTTATATGATTATTTTTCTTTTTTGACTGGACAATTATTTTTATGCTCTGCAGACCATCATGGTTGGTGGACAGTAACAGAATTGCTACAAAGATCAAGAGTGCATCTGGCACAGGTGATCCGGAAAGAGTTAAATGGAAGAGCAATCCTACAAAAGCTTGTCCCAATTGTCACCATGTCATCGACAACAGTGATGTATATTTCTTGCTTTTATAGTTCTATTCACAATTAACTGAATCATGATAGTGTGAAATCTAGTATCGTGAATGAGCATTTTGTAATGGCTTAAACATATACTATTTACACATGTTATTTACTATTTTTGCTGAACTAAGAACATTTTGAGTGAGTATGTTATTTGCAACTGATGGAGCAAGATCTTGCAAACTTTCTATTTATCTACGAACATGTATTTCTTCAGAAACTTTTGTTGCTTCTCAAGCTTGGGTTGAAACCCATCCAATACTGGATGTTTCTACCTCTAACAGTGCTTTTTTTTTGTGGGGCAGCGGTCTAAATCAGATTCATAATTGGATTTGAATGATGCTCCTTTCCTTCTGCTAAAGTTTCAGTTTGACTGAGTTGCTTCAGGACCTGGGAATTTCCTATATGCAATTAGAGCTTTCAAATTTTCTCCTTCACGGTGCAATATGATTGCTTCAAGTTGATCTACCTTACTGATCTTGATATTAACTTGAGGGAGTTAGTTGTTTTCAGAATGTGATAATAATGAAATAACAGAAGGCCGGGCTATTATAGATAGTTGATTGACTTTATATTTTATCCAACTGTGATATTTATAATTGTGCTGGTTGAGAAGCTTTTTCTTGTCCATTTGAGTTGGGGCTTGGATGGTGCCACATCTAACTCCTCTGGTGTTTGATCTAGACCCCTGCCCTGCCCAAACCAAGTCACTAGTTACCCATATACCGCATCAGAGGTCCAATCACCTTGTGTTCAGCTTGTTGAGACTTGACTCACATCAGAGATACAGCACTTAAGTTTGGGGTTCCTATAGACTTGAATTCCTCTGAAAATTGTATTACAACTTATAGACCTTTTCTGTTTCCAGGTTGCTCACGAGTGGCCAGGATTACCCAGGGGTGTGAAATTTGACCCATCTGATCAAGAAATTGTATGGCATTTACTTGCAAAAGCTGGTTTGGAAGGCTTGAATCCCCATCCATTTATTGATGAGTTCATCCCAACTGTTGATCAAGATGGTGGAATCTGTTACACCCATCCTCAGAATTTGCCAGGTGGGTAACGAGAGTTTAGTCTCATTTTCTATTTTGATCCTTAATTATCTTCACTAAATTTGTTTTCAAAAATTCAAAAATTTTAGGTGTTAAGCAAGATGGAAGTGCAGCACACTTCTTTTATAGAGCTATCAAGGCTTACAGTACTGGAACTCGAAAGCGTAGAAAGATAAATGGTGATGATTTTGGTGAGGTGCGCTGGCACAAGACTGGCAGGACTAAACCAGTGATGTTAGATGGGGTTCAAAAAGGGTGTAAGAAGATTATGGTTCTCTATATGAGCATGGTCAGGGGAGGGAAAGCTGAGAAAACTAATTGGGTGATGCACCAGTATCACTTGGGAACAGAGGAGGATGAAAAGGATGACAACTATGTTATATCTAAAATATTTTATCAGCAGCAACAGGCCAAGTATGGTGATAAAATTGAACAAGATATTCTTGAAAGCACTGGTGCCATCATTCCAAAAGTAGATCCAGTCACTCCTAAGTCAGTGACTCCAGACCCACCTCGTACTGAAAGGCATCCTGATTTTGGCCCACGACAAGAGTCTCCTACTACAGATGCATTTGATCAGGTAGAATTCTCTATCTGACTAGTAGTGTGAAATCAGCTGCTTTCTTTCATGACTTAATTCATATTGAACAATCTAGAATTTTTGGCTACATTTCATAATGGCAACAATTTAAATTAATAAAAAATGAAAAATAGAAGCTATTGAAAGTATCTTCTCTTTACATTTATACACGTCCTCTGTTGGAAGGAAATCCTGACAGTTGTTTTTTTTCCTGGCTTCTTCTCCTCCTTATACTTTTCCTCATAATGGAAGCAATCTGAGATAAGGCATGTGGAAGAGCTTCAACCTTTATGTGAAAACCCCGGTTCTAATGATAAAATCGAAGCAGAAAATCATGCTAATATGATGGTTGGTAATAATGATAATGGAAGTCAAGCAGGAGACGACCGCAAATGGTGGGACAGTGAATCGCAGAATGGCTTATCGCAGAATATCTTGGATACGCAACAACTAGCAGAAGCGCTGACTCTATGCGAGGAGTTCTTGAACAGCCAGTCTGATGGAAATGCGAATGATGGAACATCAAAGGGAAAACCTGGTCTTTCTGATTATGCTCGGTTAGGATCTGAACATTTGAAGAAGGATTTGGAGGAGTGTCAGATGCTAGTCCATGATCCTGCAAACATCGAACTCGATACACCTCCAGAATTTGGACTGAGCCAGCTTGTATGTCCTGTTTTATGCCATTTCACTACTCTTTCAATAGGATTTTGAACTCTTTATTTTCTCAATTATATTTGATACTGATGCATCCCTTTCGTGTTCTGTTGTAGGAATTTAACTCACAGGATAGTTTCATTCCATTCGGTGGAAGCAAGGCAATAAACTAATTTGTGGATTTCCAGTGGTTGCTTTTATGACAAACTTGCCTTCTAAACCTTCCTCGGGACTTTTGAGCCGCAATTTCTTGCCCGATATCCAAACTAAGCTACTGATTTGTAATTGTAAACTGATGCTGAAATTTATCTTCTTTGGGACAAGCTCATAGCCATGTCTCTTAAGAAAGATTTCTGAAGCTTTTTATTAGGCCAAACAATGTAGAGCTGTTAACGATTTGCATGTAATCTTTCATGTTGGAGGGAACTTCTAAGTTCTATCTTCTGTGAGTATGTTGTTGCATACAATCATCTGGTTTGATTTTACAAGGTCTGTTCTGATGTTATTGAACCCACGAGGTAGAACTCCCCCTTAAAAACTTGCTATCCAGGGGAGGGTGCCTTGGGTTTAATAAACCACCCTCTAAGCCGATACCTAGCCGATTATGTTAATGTTTTCTGGATGTTGAATTTTAGCATCTTGACGAAGCATGTAGGTCCAAGCTAGTCTGGCAATTTTCTTCATTTAGACCTCTTCGCATCTTAGTATGGGATAAGGATAGGAAAAGCACAAGTGTCATGGATCCCAACGGTAGACCGAATGCCGTGTGGACCACCAAATTCGAAGAAGCATAAAAGAACCAATGAAATGAGCCGATAAGAGCTGCAATAATTAGAGAACTGAAGCATACATGTCACGAATTTGTGAAGCCCCAACAGATCATACAAGTTGGCTTTTATTATGGGCGTGTTTATTATAAGCTGGTAATTAAGATTGCTCTAGAGCTTGCCGGCTTCTTGTTCATGTACTGCATGATTGGTTGTGTCTGTGGGGAAGCTGGGTAAGGAGCCAACACCCATTCTGCCAGTTACCTAGGCTGGCAGCTTTGGCAGCATGTTTTAAAGGGTAAGTGCACATTTGCCTTTGCACAAGGAGTAGGGCACCTGCTCGAATTCTAGACCAAAAACACGGTAATTGGGCCAGCATTTGTTGCTAAAAAGAGTTCAATGCATGCACGCATGAAACAGACAGGACCACCGGCCACAACATCCCTCGGTCCCGCCCACTGCCGCAGAAGCCCCTCGTGTTATACAAAAATAATATGGACTATACTATGTGTCAATAATAACGTGCATTTCATCTATCAAACATTGAATTCGGATGAAAAGTACAATTGTAATGACATCATAACAGTCAAATTGTGTTATAGATGGTGGGTGGGATTTGGGAACCGGAAAGCAACTGTCCCATGCATAACATATGATACGAATATTAATTCATTATATACTTTTTGTTATCACATACATAGTACATATAACATTTATCATGTTTTCTCTCAAATGTAATGTATGTGATATTATATGATGGTAACCTGAACTGAGTGCTAGCACTGTATTCAGAAATCAGAATAATGGTCGGCTGACTACAAAGCCGAATCTAAATCTTTGTCTTGGTAGCACCCTAATGCTTGCATAATTCAAATCGTTTGGCATAAAACCATTCATCACCAAACCCTAACTGCCAAGCACTTGTTGTCTCAAATATAGAAGGAACTTAAATTTCAAAACAAATTAAACGACATAAAATTGAATATTTGTAGTTTTTTAATATGTAGTGATACAGTCCAATTGTACACATGTTGAGTAGACAGGGATTTAAAGTCAGCATCAATTGGTTTTGTAACAACCCAGCACAGAATTATGCGTTCAATTTCACATTTATTTTGAAAAGAGACAGACCCACCATCTCACTTGTAGTGTAGGAAAATATAAAAACAATTGGAGCAAATTTCGCAAATTAAACTTCGGGGGGGTCCTACTAAAATAAATTTTTGCCCACTTAGAGAAGATCAGTCTCCATTTTTTTTTTTTTAAAGTTTTCGTTACTCCTCCATTATTTGCGATGCCGCATTTTTTTATTTATTAGACAAAATTTCTTTGGGCGATATTGGGCAAGATTCATAAACCAACCCAATAAGGCTGTTTTTGATTGACATTAAGGTATTTATTAGATACTGCGGTACAGTGGCTGATTATTCAATTTAAGACACACTTTTAAACATAATTACACACATAATACATAAATATAAAATAAATTTATTCAAGTCAATTAAGAAATAGAGTATGCCCATTTAAAATTGAGAAATTTAATTAATTGACGCGGAGTGCAATTATTGTCATTTTCTGTTAGATTTAGGTGGCGTTTGTTTTTTTATCTGAAATCTGAATAGACCTGAATTAGTTTGAATTCTGAATAGGTCTGAATGTCTGAATCTGAATAATATGTTTGTTTTTTTGTTTGAATCTCAGAAAATAAGTATTAAGTTGTTTGTTTTTTTCAACTTAAAAAGCTAAAAATATGTACTTTTACATTTGTATCCTTATTAAATTTGAATGTCGAATAAATAATATATTAAATACCACAATATTTTTAATATTTATAAGTAAAACTATATTCAAGTGAATACATAATTATTTTGAAATTTTAATATATAAAATACCATAAATTTCAAATTTTATCGTATATAATATAAGAAAGAAAAAATATGGATATTTTTATGTGGGGTAAATATCTATGGGTGAGTTTTGGGATAGACATAAAAAATAAATTATAAAACAGAGATATTTTTTACATTAGCAAGTAATTGACTTAATTCAAATTTCTCCATTAAGTAAAAAGCCAAAAAAATTAGTTTATTTTATTAAGTCAAAATTATCTAAAAAGTCTCATTAAGTTATAAAAACAAACACCTCTAATTAACTTAATTAATTAAGTTAAGTCACTTTGAGTCATTAAGTTAAAAAACAAACGGCACATTACTGTCGTTTAACTATAAGAGTCATGTTGGGATTGTCCCTTGAGCATTTCTTATTAGATTTTTTTAATTATTATCATTATTATTATTATAAACTCATATAATTCAATCAAGCTCGAACCCAAATCCTGAGAAGCTGAGACCTAGAAAAATATTTCTTTACTAGTAGATTTAGGCTTTGACTTCCTCATCAGGTCACTTCGAAAATACATTTTAATTTAACGCACGTAATTTTAGGAATAAACCATGTGAATAAGGGCAATTTTTAAAAACCTCTCTTGAGGTTTGGGCTTGTTGCAAGTAAATGACGAGAATCTATTTATTTATAAAAAAATCTCCTACCGTCAGTTAATTTTTATATTGACCGTTAGTTGATTGTGCAAAGACAATATTGTCCTTAACAATAATTTGTAGACTGACACAACTAAAAAAAACTAAAATTATTGGCGCGAAAATGACAAACTCTATTTTTTTGATAATTTTATCCCTGTCAATTCCAAATATTTACAATATCATAGGTAAGGATTATGACTATTTTACTCTTTTTAAATTATTGATATTTCCTTAAAGTTCCTACAAGAAAGATAAAATTAAAAACTTGAAAAAAAATAAAGAGGGTGTTGGTTTGTAACGGTCATAATGCAACACCCTCTTTATTTTTTTTCAAGTTTTTAATTTTATCTTTCTTTTAGGAACTTTAAGGAAAGAGGGTAAAATAGTCATAATCCTTACTTATGATATTGTAAATCTTTAGAATTGACAGGGATAAAATTGTTAAAAAAATAGGGTTTGTCATTTTCGCGCCAATAATTTCAAATTTTTTTAGTTGTGTCAGTCTACAAACTGTTGTTAAGGGTAATATTATCTTTGCACAGTCAACTAACGGTCAATGTAAAAATTAATTGATGGTAGAGAATTTTTAATAAATAAACAAATTCTCACTATCTACTTACAACAAACCTAAACTTCAGGAGAGATTTTTAAAAATTACCCGTGAAAATAAACGTATTCACCTAAAAGAATTTAACGACTAGATAGATATATTGAATTTGAATCCTGCAAATAATTGATGACAGAGGTTCGGGGTCCCCTCTTGGCTCTTATTCCGTTAGAAGAGGAATCGGACACATGGTGGGGTTGTGGATTAGGAGGCGCACGTGGGCTTTATTTATTTATTTTTTTCAAAAAAAGAGGCCCATTTGACCTATCACGTTCTGTCGTGTGTCCTGTCCTCTTCCTATCTTCATCAATTTCCTACGTGGCCGACAACAGAATATTACTTCGCAGTTTCAGCCTCTGTTCATCTGGCATACCGGACCCCACTCCCTCCACATTTTCACTCAAGCCCTCTATTGAACTCAAAATTCATTCGTTTACCCCTCTTTTCTTCACGTGTCAGTCTGTGACGTGCTTGTGTCGAACGTTTTGGGTGCACCTGAATACACTTTAGAATTCCGCACCCATTATAAAACAAACAGGTCAATCGCGTCCTTCCTCTGCCGTACACGTGGCGCACGTGAACATATGGTTGTGACACCAATAATTCACCAGGCAGGCCCACGTAAGGAGTTCAGTTTTGACCACACAAAACCCACAAACGGCTCAAACTGAACTCATCCATAACACACCGAAGCCAAAGGCCGTGTTTGGTGGAGGCTCTTTTTTTTCTTTTCCCTTTTTTTTTTTTTTCCCTAAAAAAAGAAAAAGAAAAAAGAAAAGCTTACAGTTTATTTAACTTGTGTAATAATATGCGAGCATGCTGTTTGGTTGAAGACAAGAAAATCGAAACGAGGTTGCGACGGAGACCACTGACCTGATTCCTATTTCATTGTTGTATAATAATACTATAATCTGTGTTTAAAGAGACAAGAGAAAGAGTTTAAATAATGCTTTCCGCAATATTGTGGTATTAATTAATTAAATTACTATAAAATGAATTTTTAGTTTCATTGAGATAAGCACTCTTAGGATGAAACGGCGGCAAAAAGTGGGATATAATTGGAAGATAATAATGATCATAGGGTAGGAATACCACACCGAATTGTCACTTCGAATGATTAACCGGCCTAGGTGATGTGGATGCCTATGGTCCTTAAGACATTATCTCAAACCTCTTCGGAAAAAAAGTGGTTTAGCTTGGATTTTTCCTGCTTTGTTTAGGGTAGCCATAGACTATAGGGCATAGCCATTATCTATATATAACTATAAAACGCAGAAACTATTGCAATTTGGTCAAAAAGTTGTTTAAAAAAAGGTTAAGGAGATGCAACCCCAACAAAATTTCGTTAATAATTCGCCTTATCGTGAAAGATTATGTGTGACCCTTCTCTCTTTTCTAATAGTTTTATCGTAATTGGGAACACTCAATTAGCTACTAATAAATCTTATATATATATATATATATATATATATAGTTGGATATATTAAACCATATACAAATATGTTATTAATTGTAGTCTATCTTATTTTCCTATGAACTTGACTCATACTCGATGAAAGTTAAAGTTGTCTAATTTATTCATATTATTAACCTAAGTAACACTTAAAAGATAGATAAAATAAAAGAGTGGCTTATATGTAACTGAATAGGTGAAATAAAAAAGTGTATATATCTTTTTTTTTGTCTTAATCACGAGATATCCTATAGAGAGCCCCAGCTGTGGGAAGCACCTTTAAACTCGTACCACAATTCAGACTACAAGTTTCCGCTCGAACCGGGAAGCACAGATTCTCCCAACAAAGGCGACTTCCCTGCTACTCAAACTGGGGAGCAAACCCAGTCAAGCCACTTAAAGGGACTCTATTGCCAGTGAAGCTAACACTTTGTTGGTAAAAAATGTATATATCATGTTGGCTAATATTACATTTTAGACTGATAATATAAACTTAAGATAATACTTAACTCACAAACCAACTTCTAAGTTTAAGTTAGGCTTATGAGCATCTAGATTTTACTCCCACCACCGATATTGTGTGGAGATGTGTCTTTCCTTTTATAAGGAAATTAAAATGAATTCTCATAAATTGTGCAATTTGATTTTTTTTTTCTCCCAATTATTTCGTTTTGAGCTTACACAATAGAGCGTGCTGTAACAGAGCTCTATAGACAAGATTCCAATAAATTGTACTGCAGTTATTTAAAAAATGATAAAGAAATTACTTTATAATGAAAGCCATTTGCGGTGAAGTTAAAGGATGTTATTATATGGAAATAAAAAAGCCTAGGAATTCAGGTGAGAGAAAATAAAACAAACTCCAACTTACATAACTCGTTTCTGTTATCTCTCTCTCCCTCTCTATCTCTTTCGATGTCAAGAATATTAATGGTCATTCATGGAAGTTGCTTCCATTTTGAAATCCTTGAAGTAAATGAATTTGAGGCTGAAACACAAGCGTAAAATGTTGCTTTGACCTTATGCTGATGATCTAAAATATCGATTGTGTATTGCGAAAGACTAAGAGATGCTGTGAAAGAAACAGAAACTTCATTCCATGGCCAAGCTTTTGTTTTCAAGGCAACCCTTCAATGAACATACATACTTGTTTCAAAGAGAGGCAAATACAGAACAAAGAAGAGAGTGTAAAAGAATAAAGAATGTTATATGAGCAACCATGCATAGAGCTTAATTTGTTGATTGATATATATATATATATATATATATATATATATATATCAAACTTTGTAATTCAAAAGATATATCTAGTATATATATCGATATTATAGCTAAGCTAGCCCCTCAGGACTTAGTGATACAAAAATTGTTTCAACTCTCCGATACTATCCGCTGCCGCTATTTACAATCCACCAAAAAGGGAAAAAGAAAAAGAAAGCCCTCAAGGCCGAAGAGAGACAGAGACTCATTAATCATGCCAGCAAAGAAGCATGACGACGCATCTCCTTATAATGTAAAGCTTAGCCCTTTGCTCTCTCAAGACTCCTCCAAACCCTCTGCTTGATAATGATCTTCTCTTTGAGGCTCCCATGCTAGCACTGCTCATCTTCATGGTTTTTTGTTATTCCGAATGAGAGAAAAGAGATTAGAGAGAGAGAGCTTAATTTGCCCTTTGGTCTTCTCTTATTGTGATGAGTTTGGTTTGAATATAGAAGTGGGAATGTGAAGCTGGGGGGCTTCTTATAGTAAGAAGAGGCTGTGGTGAAGGCTCAAATTGGTCGTTTAAAGAGGCAACGATGGGGCATCAAAGGGCGTGCAAGTGCCCCCTAACTCACCACACATTTCTATTTTGACCCCACACAGCACACCCACTTGGAAAAAAATATTGTACAGTTATAAAAATATTGCAAAACAAAAACGAGACCTCTCTCTCTCACCATCTCTCTCTTAATTTATTTATCATACATATGGTCATGTCATACTCTATAGCCTAACTCCTAGTAGGCATCAACAACCAGCATAATGGGTCGGCCATTACTTCAATAAGGTAGCCAATGTCTATAGTAGTTTATGGACTCCCTTTCAATATCTTGATGATAATGTGAATTTTATTTATTTATTTTTGGAAACACTTGATGATAATGTGATTAGATGATAATGTGATTATGCTTTGATGATGAGGCCCTTCTTATCTTTTTTTCCAAATTATCTACCTACTTAGGCAAAAGAGTTCTTTAATTAGTTGAATCCTACGTAACCATGCACATATATTTTAACCGCCTTTTAATTAAGCTTGTTTAAAGGTGATGATGACATGACATTGATTATCTCTTTGACTCCAATATAAAGATGCTGTCATTTTCGTTCCTCTCTGGTGTGTTTAATTTTCATTTTTCTCTTTTTTTTTTTTTTTTTTTGTGTGTGGAGCATCCTTAATGAGTTTATTCCTAAGTTTGTATAATGAAACAAGAACATGACTTCTATTAATCAATCCGAATGTAAACCAAGGCCAAAAAGTTTTTTTGGGTCTGACTCCTTATCAACAAGGAATATAATTAAGTGCAGGTTGGCTCTATGTCTATGTCTACGAAAAATATCTCACTATATCAGAAAAATCGTAATGTTTAATTATTTCCTTCAGCTATAAGATCATTATCTCCATGTAAATATTCTTGGGAGTTCTAAATATTTGACTACACTGAAATAATGAGCTTGAAACGCACATTGTGCACGTTGGATGGGTATGAATACTTATAAAGAGAGTAACGAAAATGATATTACAGTGTAAACTTGGAAGCAGACAAGATGAGAATAAGATCTCACCGACATTGTAATTCTTGAGATCTGCCAGGAATTTGAATCTATTTTACATCTGGCTTAACGTAGGTTGAAATTTTCATCGAACATTTGACAGAGTGGTCACAGTGATGCTCATCACCAGCTTTATATTTATCTATTCATTTGCACATATCACAATCAAAATCGCACCATGCATGCGAGAGTTTGATGCCACTTTGCTATGAACAAATCATACACAATAACAAACATAGATTGAATCTTCAGAGCAATCTAAATCACACTGTATATACATGTAGACGAGTCTCAACTAAGATTTTTTTTTTTTTTCATGAAATTGTTCAATAAAACAAAGCTGTGTGTCTCGATTTATTTTCTTTTCATTTATCTCATTATTATTATAATTAGTCGATACTAAAGTAAGTGTATGATAAAATTTTATTAGATGTACTTAAATTTTAATTATGATTTAAACTGTTTTAATGAGCTTTTAAAGATCATATACTGCTCGTTTATTTACTCATTCGCGACTAAATAATATATATATTGTTCAAGAAAAAACTATGTCGAAATTATGTAATATGCAAGTCACACTTAAGATTCCCTTTGCACTATATTTTACAATTAAAAAGCGGAAAAAGGAGAAGGAGAGAGTGAATTGAGGAGAGGATGAAATTTCAAGGCTATGACCAAGATTCCACTTTAATATTACAAGAACAAGCTTATTAAAATTAACGTTAAGAGCTCAAAGCCCAACCAAAGTGACTGATTAATTAAAGTACAGAGGATAATTAAAAATCTTACTTCATCAAAAGCAAAGCACCACTTGCTTGGTCTCGTGCTTCACCCATTTAGCTTGTGGACATTGTCGTTCTAATAAAATATCTCATAATGAATTTGTTCTGTTCTCTCTTATTAGTTTGCAAGTTAATTACAAGCTGTCAATTCGTCATTTCAGTAGCTCTGGCTCACCAATATCAGCATTTTCTTGCCTTAGTCCGTCCATTTATTTATTTATTTTATTTTCTTTAAGTGTAGACAAGATTTTTAGATGCTGTATATTTTGTTTGTTAACAACTCATAAAACATATCTCATGAATGTTGTTTCATTGATTCGAATTATGGGATCAGTTACCTCAGTTAATTAATTTTTACGACCGACCCTAACTATAACTATAAGATCTTGATAATCAAATTGTCTAGAATTGAATGTGATTTGTAAGATTAATTTATTTTTTATTTTCTGATTATAACTTGTAAGATTAATTAGGATTACAATAACATGATCAGAGCAATATTACATTTATTCATATAAGCATGTTAGCAAATATATAGCATAGAAAAGGGTCATCAAAAGAGTTTAATTTTGTGGTCACACATAGCGGTTGCTTCCATGCAGAAAAATAAAAATATATTAGATGATCGTGGAGTGTTAAACACCTAAAAGCTTTGGGAAATCGAAAAAGCTTAGAGACAGTATTAATAAAAATAACAATGGTAATTAATTAGTCTATGAAATGCACCGTAATCAAAGTGTTACAGTCTTAGATTGAAGTGTCTTATATGTTGGGTAAGCACTAAGCAGTAGTGCATCTGTTTTTATTATATAATGGCCTTGGACCCCTGGTTGTACTGAACAAGAAGGCCAGAGCTGCACGTGAAGTTCTCGTGGTTTACAATGCCACTGCCTCTGATACACTCAACAATTTTAGTATTTGTTATCTTATATCGAAGCTTCAAATCAAATTATTTATCAGTTGCTCCCATCACCTTCTATATTTGTTCAGTTTCTTCTTTGGTCCTTCTTTATTAAGCAACTTCATTTCTTCCCACATGCAGTGTGTGCTTCAATAATTCAACTGGGGGCATGAAGTTAGCATTTTTCGAAATTTTCTAAGTTGAAGTAACAAGTGAGTGATAGTACAATTGTATGAGTTAATTACAGCCTCAATGCCGTACTAAGAGAGATATTAATTGTCAGGTCAAACTTGTGCGTATGTGGACTCCATTGCCAGCAAGGTTATTACTGCCAGCTTATGTGCTTGTTAATAATGTACTGAAGAGTTTAACTTACTCAAGAGGCACATTATTGTGATTTTTTCTTTGAGTAATGATACAGCCACAAATTCTTGTACAAATTTATTTTGTACAAACTGATGTGGCATGATAAGATTGGTTGAATGAAAATATAAATTAATAAAAACAAATCATGTGGGCCAAGTGATATTTAATTCAACCAATCTTATCATGCCACATCAGTTTGTACAAAATAAGTTTGTACAAGAGTTTGTGGCTGTATCATTACTCTTTTTCTTTTATATACTGATGTATTACAATCAGAGTATAATTGATATTAATAATAAAAAATGAGTCGAGACCCTCCTTAATAATTTTATTATAGCACAACTTAAAGATTAACCCTCATTTAATATTAGAGGGAGATTTATTCTATCTTAAATGTAAAGAGACAGATAAACCCCTACATAAAAAATGAGTCGAGTCCCAAAAATAAATATTAGGTACATAGGTTGCCAGTGGGCTAGAAGCCCATTGGACACATTATTGTGATTAGTGAAAGAGTTGCAGTGGCATCAGTGGCTAGTTTGAGACTGTATAATGCTTGGGCTCCATCAACGACAATTATGAAATGAAAGCACTAGTTGTCAAGTGAAAGTGGATAGATGTTTAAAAATCCTAGCTCCTCAAGTTGAATAAGCGCAACTTAGAAACTTTTAATTTCCGAAACAAAATTGTTAGTGTCCAGTAAGCACTTTTAAATTTGGTTTGGAAGTGCCGAAAACTTTAACTACTTAGCCTTAGAAGCACCATTCCGAGCCTTATTGAATGAGAGTTTTTGGGACTGGTGTATTGTCCCATGTACAATTAAAGTCCATGCAGCGGATGGCAACCTTGCTTGCTTGATCTTCATGTAAGTATGGCCTAAATACAAGCAGAGTCCCATAGATTAGAAAATACCGGGGTTCTCCCAACAAACTACAAGATGTTTGTAGATTAGAAATATTAACAATTCAGAGTCCTACAACAGATTAGGCATTTTCAGGGCGGTTTCTGATGAAATTTAAAACCAGGGGATCCATTAGAATTTAAATCTTACAATGTACGTCACATAGTACAACATTCCAGGTTACCACGCAAGGGAGCATCAAGAAAACTGGCGCAAGATGAGAAACTTTGATGCTTCATGGCAGTTTCTGCTCATTTAGGATGATTATTCTATAAACTTATCATTAATGAAGGAGTTCGCACGTGCGTTCAAAGAGTTCCAGGTATGTTGCTATAAGGTTCCAGCTAGTTTCTTACATTTCAAGTCATTCCGTTTACTCTATTCCATTAGAACAGTCGGTTCAAATTAATACACAAAATTTACAGAAAGAGAAAAATTGAATATGTGTATTTACAGTGTTCATTCCTCTCTTGGGATCCACCGGCTCCACCATAGACTCTTTTGGCGTATGTTAAACTCATCCATGCTCTCATTCAGTGTCCTTACAATCCTTCTCTGCAGTTTAAGGGCTGAAGCAAGAGCGTTTCTCTGAGCACTTCCCTTCCGCTGCGGCTTTATTTCCTACACAACAAGGAACAGAATGGTGAAATATTGTTTACTTGCAATATTCACGATGAAATTGATATTCGAGCATAGTTCAGACACTGACTCTCAGCTCCTGAAGCTGGGCTTCTGTGAAGCCACCTTCCTTCTCTGTTCCCGATTTTGCCATTCGCTGAATTACCCACTCGGCAGCTTCACTGTAATCCTGTTGTGTGGCTCGGAAGAATTGCAACCGTAGGTTCTGCATGAAGGACAAAGCTAATAGCCCTTCCCTATCAAAGTAGGGATGAGCTAGAGCTGTTTTTGCACTGATTCTTTGCCGTGCTTTGTATCTAACCATCGAAGTCAAAAGTTCCCATCCTATGCCACCATCTATGTCTAACAATTGAAAGCCCTTGCGGAGATCAGGGCTGGCACGAGGCTCTACAGTTTTCCTCCATGCGCTCAAGTCATAGTCACACCTCTTCAGCTGACGGTTGAATTGTATGAGGCCACTGTCTGTGCGTAGTCCCGGGAATGCCTATAAAAATGAAACAGTTACATCATGTAGTAAGCTAAATCAGCAAAATCCTGAGGTTTGCCCAAAGCAGCCATGTATTATCCATAAAAGTTATATTTGGTGTAACTAGGGAATAGCCAGTTGGTCTACCTCTTGCAGTGGAAGCAAGAGATCGGGATAGATTCCCCCTCACACCAACCTTAGTGGGGGAAGTTCTTTAATTTGTGTTGTGCACAGGATGGGGTGGAATTAGGGTGTGCGAAATGCAAAAAGAATGAACAAATAAAATCTGAATCTAACTCGGGCAAATATGGCGGAAGTCCACTGCTATTTCCAGAGCTAATGTTAAAGATAGGAATTTACGGTCTCCATATGTTTATAATGCTTACGAGTTTAATCAGTAGAATTATTCAAGGACTTCCAAGGTTTTATACATCCTATTTAGTTTCTATTAAAACTTCAAAATCTAAAACCCAATGGCTAAGTTGTAGCTGTTTTATCATACAGTATGTTTTCTACGAAGTGTATTAACAACTGGTGATAGCCTAAAAGTGAAAGACCAAGATCAAAACTAAGACCAACTTATAAGAGTTCATATAAAAGTTACAGTGAATAAGCCAATGGACAAGAATGTAAACAGAGCCTTCTGACAGTACATACCATTTGCAGGAATATAAGGCCAGCACTGTAGATATCAAATCTATCTGGCAAATTGAGCTGTTAAAAGAACAATATGATCAAATCTAACAAGAAGGACAACTTTCAATAAATAAAGCCAACTAATGACAATAGACTTGGGATGTGTCACGGTGAACACTGCACCTGCCAGAGGACGGGAGAAAGTGCAGTTGCAACCGGAGCTGAGGGAGCAGAGGGAGTCTGTGTGCTCATGATGTACTGCTCTGGTGCAGCATACCTGAAAGAAAGAAGCAGTAGAAGGTTATGAATCCTATATGATATAGAAACTTAGAAACGTCACACCAAATTCAGTGGGGTATCAATTTGGGTATCAAGTAAAGATTTTACTCCTGAGGGCATATTGAACTCAATGCAGGTGCTGGTTTTAAGAACTAATTCTAAATAATGGTAATAGTTGTGTCGGTTGAAGGAAATGATAATAGCATATCAGTCTCATTTTCGGCTATAATTCTATTTCTTCATAGTTGCAGGGAACTGGGTGTCACTTAAATGTAACTGAAAATGGTTGTTATTTAAACATGGTTTACATCAAACCAATATTCTGTTTTAGAATGACTAAAAGGAGAAAAAAAAATAGAAATGCTTGGCACTGATAAAAAATTTCAAGAACTGGTTCGTTTAGACTTCTGATAAATTTTATATAAGCCATTATTCTTCCATTTTTGGTCCAGAACTTGAAATGATTCAACCATATTTCATAGCAATTAACTAAGTCGATATAATCTTTCAAATGCCTATTTCAAACTAGGGCAGTTTCAATTTCATACAGAACCTACTTTATGTTTTATTTGGTTATTATGACAACTTTCCACATTCCAGACAGAATCTGCCTTTGAGTGATTATGCAATATCAGGTGAAAAGCTTTGTTAAGTCCGTCATTTTTGTTAGCCATTTGTATGCCTCTTCGGGGTTCAAGTGCAAAGAAAAATTGCTTTTAAGAATAATAAATTTTCAAAGTCATGCATGTCTGTACCCTATTCATTACAGATTATGAAGATGTATCTTGAACATCAATCATTTCTCTACCCATGAAATACTTGCTTAAATTTGGACTTCTGACGTTGAAAAGTCGGAAGATGCAACATGCTACCCGCTGCAGCAACATATTTAGAACAGTTTTGCTGAACAACTAAATCTATCCAAGACAAAAGGGGATGGCCACAGATAATCTCTAGGAAAAAGCCATCATAAATATTCTAGCAATTAGAATGACTGAACTATTAACAGCTGGAAAATCAACAAAGATTTATTTATTTGATAAAGAGATTCAATTGCTGAGAGTGAAGGCATTCTCTTGGGAGAATCCAACCAGCTTACTATACGAAGAGACGAGGGCCCTATTTACTTAAATTACATGATAGGAAAGAAAATACCTAGGATCCAAAAGAAATTCCTTCGGAATATAGTTGATGCCCACTCGCAGATCCGCTGCAGCTCCAAGATCAATGATCTTGAATGTACGTGAACCTGCCCATGTTTAAATGGTTATATAAAATTATCAATCATAGTAAAATCAAACTAATCCAATTTTTTTCTTTGCCTTCCAGAGAGATCAAATTTATTACCTTCAGAGAAAATAACATTCTGTGGCTTAATATCCCTATGCACAATGCCAGTCGAATGAAGACCATCCAATGCAAATAAGATCTGGCTCATGATAGTTTGAATGATTCTATTTTCTCTTTCAATTCCTTTAGGCAAGTCTTGGACCTCACCAAGAATCAATGTTTGTACCTGGCATTTTAAGCATCACAAGAGTTGGTATTTGGGAAGCTAAACTGTAACAAGAGTTACTGCAGAATTGTCAAGATAAGAATATGTGGCAAAGCTCACACAATTACTCTTTATATACATATAAAAAAATATATATATAATAATAATAATAGCAGTTGAAAAAGGATTTGAATTTTAAGGTCCTTCCTCTCTAAATAGTAAAAGAGGACTTAAGAATAACATTAAAACATAAGGGAAACAGTCTCCAAGTGGCTGGATGGAAAATTTTCCTTGCAAGTAGAAAGATCATTTTATCTAAATTTCATTGGAAAAGACAAGATCAGCAGAAAGAATCAAAGATCTATAGTTGGCGGTATGGTTCATAACATAAAATTCTCAGACTGACAAGGCATGGTAAGTTTCACCCAAAAAAAAAAAAAAAAGAGGATTTAAACTCATGCAAGAATAGTTTCAACCACTTATACAATACACAAAGGCTGATGGGAGGAGAGTACCAACATTGTAGGGGAACTCTCTGCTTATCATCAAATCTGCAAGTGTGGCCTCTCCTTCATACCGCCATATAAGCCAGTATTCACCTCCTTTTTTCGAAGAATTCTAAAACCAATTTCATCATAACAATTCCGGTCACAAGGAAGAAAAAGAAAACAGAAATTATCATGTGCTGTCAACGTACATATTTTCATTTCTTGAGATGATAATACCCTTAATTCATATGGTAGAAGTAGTCATAATAGAGCAAGACCTCAAAAAAGCCGTATACAAAATCAGCACAGCAGTTTGCACAAGCTCTTCGAACACGCTCATTCATCCAAATTTCCACTGCACCATATTCAGTAGCCTTCTTCAAGACCAAGTCACCATCATTCTAATCACAACCAAAAAGCAATTAGCACACACTAATTCACAGTAAATTAAGTAAGGTTTGCTATTATTTCCATGTTTGGTAAAACCAATCAAACAGAATCAATTCACTATTGACGATATATTGGGCATAGAATCCACTGAAGTTCAACGTAAATAAGTTTTGGTTCCAACTTAAACCAACCAAAAGGATAAACATTAGTTCAAAGGAAATTTGAACATACCCAGAAGCAACAATGAAAGTAGGAAAATCAAAAGTTTCTACCTTGGAAGAAGGCTTCTTAGCCAAGGAAGCTCTATAAACAACGCCAAAAGCTCCCTCACCCAACTTTTTTCCCAAAACAAAATCATCCTGCCAACAAAAACCAAAACGATTAACGTTCAATAACACAAAATCTATCAAAACTTGCAGAATAAGCCAAAAATTACTAACCTTCCTATAAGTGGTTCGAAATAGCCTTTCGACAAAAGCAAGCACAAACATGTCAAAAAACCCAGGAGCCACGCCGGGGGTGGCCCAGAGATAAGAAATAGCACTAAGAGCCAAAGCCACACCAGGTGCAGTAATTGTCAGACCATTGGACTTAGGCAAAGTGCTTCTGTATATGATATCACCACACTCCATGACTGTGCATGGCAAACCCACTCCCACACCCAGAAACACATCGCGAGCTGTATCAATCAGCTCAGCTTTTGTCGTCAAACTTGAGCTAATATTGTTTTTTGAAAAGGGTTTGATTAGTACTAGCCTTTTTCCAAGAAATGGAGATGACGGGGGCTTTGATTTTGGAGTACTTCGGCGATTGATTAGTACTAGAGTAGCACTTCCTGATGCAACCGTGGCCATGTTTCTGCTGCAGAGTGAGGCTCTGCTCGCGTTAATTTGCTGACTCGCTTACTTGGAGAAACTTCAAATTCAGGCCACAAGTCTCTGTGAGTTTTTGCTAGATTTTTTTTTTTTTTTTTAAATTTTCATTTCTGTTTTCGGCCTTCATGGTGATAGTTATTACAGGTATTTTTTGTGGAGGGAAATTGCTGAAGTGGATTGCAGAGACACGTGCACCGCAAATGACACGCAAACATTAAATAAAGTTGGGCTAGGATCGATTTGGGCTAACGATGTGAATTATTCCACTAGGGCGGCTAGGCTGGACTGGCTGAATTTGAAGGCCTGATTTGGATCTGATCTACATCCATTTTTAAGATCTTGACCCAACAATGTTTTACATTTTTTTTTAATTTTTTTTTTAACTAACAATTTTCAATGCTTTTCATTTTTGTACTACAAGTATTCATTCTACTTCTTAATTTTTAGGTCTTCAGTAGAATAAACAGTTGAATTTTGTGTCAAAATTGTGTAAGTTGAAATTATTCATGCGTTGACAATAATTTTAATTTAATTCCCTCTCATGTACCAAAGCAATGTAGCAAATTAATTTTATCAGTAGAGAGTGAGTGAAATTGAAGATTGCTTTTGAATTCGCAGAAAAAATTGACGCGCAATCAAAGAGAAATTTTTGGTTTGACTCAAGGATCTTATTAATAATTGGTTAAACTCCTAGAATATTGCTCTTTGTTTATTCAATCTTTGTCCCATGAGTGTTGATAATGGATTTAGATTTAGTACTGAACTAGATTTATACCATATTAAGATTATTAGTTATTTAATAAGAAATAATATAATAAAATACACAAATGATAGAATGTTATAAGAAAAAATAAGTACAACTCAACTCAGTGCTATATATAAATTGTTTATAATATTCGTGTTTACATAGCGAGGAGTTTCTCGGTTACTTAATTAAATGCGGACAACTGTTTTTTATACCGATGAGCTTCGGATGGCCGTGGCCTGCCTATGAGGAAATACTGGGGTAAGCTGGAATCTTACAAGGAGATTCGAGGCTGGGGGCTTATTTTGTCCGCATTTATTGGCCCATCCTCGTAGCTCACCTCTTAGGGAAATAATTTTGGACTATGAAGCAGCCTGAAAACGTGTCTTGAATCCCTAGCTCATTTCCAATTTGAAGGGATTTCTAATTTCTAACAGAAGAAAAAATCTTTCAGGCAGAAAACTCACCATTATAACCTATCCCAATTCAGTAACCAGTACGCACTTGCAATGCGCCAAGAAGGGCCCATGCATTTATAAGGACGCCGTAATTTGCTTGTTGCAACCTGCAGCTTTCCCACGTCTTGGGTCCTTCGTCACAATTGTTGCAGCATGTACCATTGAGATTTGAGCTAGCTAAAAAAAAAAACATGTAACTTAGGGCAATTTTAGACACTGTCATTTGGTTCTTTGGCGCGCGCACCCACTTATATACTATAGCAGCACAACCCATGTCAATTATCAATCATTTGCTGATTTTTGGAAAAAGATAAAGCGTAGCTACGAGTGGCAAGATGAAATTTTTGATGGCCTCCATTTGTCATATTGGGATCAGAGAATCCACATTACATGTACATACATCATCTAGCAAACATACAAACGAACTTTAATCAAATAATGTATGGAGAAAAAAGAAAAAAAAAAAAAGGAAAAATAGAAAAGCGAAAGTAGAACCACCTAGATTGAAACCTTCCACACCCCTTTTCATATTAATATGGTTTATCAACAAACCAAAAAAAACAAAAACGCTCTACATACATCGACCATCATCGAATCTCCCATTCTCCCACCTACTACTAGTGCCACTCACACCGCTACATTTACCACATACAAATGCATGCATGCCGATCGTCATCAATTGATCAGCTAGCGATCATCAGTCCTTCCACGATCCACCCACCGAATCACAGCCCTTAATCACGCCCCTCTTTAACGGCCCCTTGTTGTCGTAAACCCCGAAACTCCCCTTTTTTTATCAGCTATCAGAGAACAAGGACTTGTGACGAAACAGGTCATACGGGGCCCACAACGAATCCAACGGACACGGCTTCTTCGAGTCAATCCTCAGCCAGGGCTTCCCTTTGCCACTCCAGTGAAGCAAACTCACTGGACCCGGGTGCAGATTCCTACACAGGCCTTCCAGATTGTCCCCGCCAAGCCCGTGCTGGTTCCACCTGTGCTCCACGCCTTCCACGTCACCAGCAAACACGAGCAGAAACGGAGGCAACGAACCCAGCTCGTAAATTCTGTACTTCTTTTGCACTCTCATCCAGTACTCCAATTTCTCTGTGTACCTTCCTTCTCTCCATTTCCTCAAATCAATCACCATCACTCCCGTGTTAAAATAACACGGCCTCCTCCCTTTAACGGTCCCGGAAAACACAGGGTTCGACCAGAACTTTGACGTGAAATAGTTGGTAAAGTTAGCGTGACAGTACTCCGGCGCACCAAGCACGCGTCCTCTCAAATTGATGCTCCACAATTTTGCCACGTCATCGACCACTATGAGGTCCGAGTCAAAGTAAATAATGCGGCCAACGGTCAACGGCAAAAGATCGGCCAGGTAGATTCTAGCGTAATTCAACGGCTGATCCAACGCTTGACGAATCGAGTACGAGATCTTGCCTTTCACTAGATTGGTGTCGAAGCGATAGATTTCGAAGTTTAGGTAAGGGAATGTGGCGGTGATCGTGCGGCTCAGCTCGAGTCGCTGCCGCTGCGTGCTGATGAAGTGGAAGACGATGTTTTCGGGACACGTGGCGTGTTGAAGGACGGAGAAGACGCCGGCGACTGAGCCGCGGAGGTACGTCGAGTCGAGAGTCATGGATATGTGGATGATTGATGGATTGTGAGATCTTCTGTCCAGCGCAGACCATGTCGCTTTCGGACATTCTCTGCCGTTTCGAAATGCCGGTGCTTCTCTAAACCGAGGAAGCTCGCCTGAGATTGCGGGGAAAATTATAGTAAAAAATATCAACAAACGAGACTCAAATTTTAGTCTCATAGTGAAGTGCGAGCAAGCAAGAGTGAGAGTTTTTTTTTTTTTTTTTCCCTCTTTTTTCTGGGTTGTGAGGCTTTTGTTTAGACAAAAATGAAAGAAAGATAAGGGGTGAGAAGGAATAGAAGGACGGAGTGAGAGAGTGTGGACCAAGCCAGGCTGGCAACGACGCGTTCTTTATCTTGTCTTGTGAGATCATATGTGTTCACAAGAATTAAATAGACTGTGATGATCCTGTGGTGGTGATTGCACGTTATGGATATCTGTCACCGTACCCTGAGATCCGTACATCAGATGTTATTTAGTGTTAAATTACTGGGTTCACTAACGACACAGCGGCACCAGCGGTGGTGATTTTACTACAATTTGTAATTAACGTGAGGGTGTCGGTATAGAACAAAGATGTTCTCAGACGCAACTTTACCTCGTGTACGCACGGTCTAATTCGAAAATCGGGTAACAGAATGAAGGCGAATGTTGCTTAGAGCAACAGAAGAGTGGAATGTGATGTTCACGTGGCAATTTGTGAGTAGACATATGGTACGTGATCGTAATCAATGTGTCGTACCTACCGTCTTATTCAGCAATTACCCAGGTCTCGTAAATTTTTGTCGCTAATTAATTAAGGTCGCTTGTCAGGTAAATTAGCTACTCAGATTGATCCACACCGTTGGATCAGTTTTGAGGAATGTGACACCGTAGATGGGGAGATTCATTTGTCTCGGACAAGGGAACCCTCAAATTCGATTGATTGAGTTTGGAGCTCGATGCTTTTACATGTAGCGTTTGATCCAAGTTTTCTGAGATAATTAAATGATTGAAATAAATGAATCAGATCCTAGGCAGCCTAAGCTTCAACAATACTTCAATTTATACGGTAATTTTTTTTATTATATTATATGAAATTATTGTTCACGTTAAAATTCATATTACATGAGATTACTACTAACATTAATATCATATTATTATTAATATTTATAATTATTAATATTAATTTATATTAAATCTTATATAGCACTACCTAAATTTTATTATCTTTAATATTCGAAGAACGTGCCTTAATGAAAAAATTATTTTTATTATTAATTTTATTATGCCTTCACTCAATTATTTTTCATAATTAAGGAAAAAATTAAGTCTCACAATTTATATGATAAAATTGAAGTGCTTTTTGCATGTTACAAAAGATATGAAATGGTTGTTGAGTTCTAATTACATAAGATGACTGAGCCCACTGGTTGGGTAGTAAAATTTCTTAATGAGTTCGAGTTCACATCTAGAATTCATATTCTTCGTCTTGCTATGTTTCAATTTGTGGCTCCCAATAAAAAAAGATTGCTTTGCAAATTGATTTGTGTATTATTTAGTAGCAACATTTATAATGCCTAATTTTTTACTTCAATATGATGCCTTTTATTTTACATGAGAGAAATTTTAAAATATCAAAAGTATCACATCAACCGTACAATAACTAAATAAAGATAATGTTATTATATTAAATTTATTTATATGTGTTACACATTTACTAGTTGTATACTTCTATTAGCGCTGATGTGCCTTAAACTTCCTCAATCGGATCTTGAGCTCCTCAATATTATGAATTTAGACTTCCGTAAAACTTGTTGCGGCAGCATTTTGATTGGGTTTAGGGCTGAAGCCTGAAGGAAAGAGGGGGGAAAAAAAAAGAAAAGAAAAGTTGAGGGTGATCATAAAAAATTCACCAATTAACTACAAAAAGACAATCAGTTATGCAAAATTCTTTCAAGAAATTTGTTTCAATAATTAAAAGTGGTTGCGCAGCGCTTTATCAAAGCTTGATTGGCTAAATTTTTCAATCGAGTCGAAGTGACTAGCATGCTTAAATGCACAAACGCGGAGCTGCCTCGTCACTAACGATTTGGCAAAATTTATACGGGCGTTGGACTCGAAGGTGTCGAGACAATTTATATTGGCTAGGGAGGGAAAAACAGCTGGCCACGAATCATTAGGAATTAAAATAAATGACGTATAGTCAATCTCAACTAACAGTGAGAATAGACGGGATGAGAATCGTTGATAATGTTCATTTATTTTATTTTTTGTGGATAAAATGTTTATTTATTTATTTACTAAAAATACAAAAGATAATAACATGAATGAATGGAAATGAAATTGAAGTGGATCTCATAAAATTAAGAATGAAGAATGTGAATTCAATTTTTATGGTAGAGGTGTTAAGTGAGAATGAGAATAAGAAATGAGAATGAAGAGTGAATTGATATTTATAATGAAAATTAAAAATTATTTTTATCCCGTTTAATAATAATAATAATAATAAAACAACAACATTCATTATTTTTATTGTTATTATTGTTTTTGTTGGTGTTAACAATATTATTTTAGAGGATGACGATGATAATCAAAATTATCATAATAAATAATGATAATAATCAATTAATATTATTTTAGTAACATGCAATCTATTCCCGTTATAAGATAAAGTAAGTAAATCAATGGTAATACAACTCATTTCAATTTTGATTTAAAATAAACAATTAATTTTGGTTTTCGTTCCTTATTTCCATCACAATCCATTTCAATTTTAGCCTATTCCTATAACCCATTGGCAAACTTACTAAAAGTTTTAAGTCAATTTAGACATGTGCTCATAGAAAATTAAGAAGAGAACAAAAGTATGAAAAACCCGTGACAAAGGATATTTATCTTTTCTTTTTCTTTTTTTGAATCTTTGGAATTTTCTTCAATAATATAATTTTTACATTTTTTTGCCAAAAATCCTTAAAACTGATTAAAAGACAAAAAAAGAAAAAGAAGAAGAAAAATCATTATTTTGTCGTGGCTTATTCATTTAAAATTTGCTGGTCCTCATAAATGGACACAACACTAGTTTGTGTTATTAGAATGCGGTATTGCCCCATGCACCTTCTTTTGCAGTTTGCAAAACGCCAATGAATGAGTAGACGTCAAGATGGACCGGTGGGTTCCATAGAGAGACGGACTGCGTAAGAAATGCTAAAGTTTAAGTGATGGGTTCCCAATTCCAAATCCCACTACCCAGGCCATTTCCCATTTTCTTAAGGCCCATTAGCTTGGCAGGTGTAGATTTAGCCAATTTCGATTGGGGGTAGGAAAAAAAGAAATGGGATTTATTATTTAGCTACATATATATAATGTAATAATATTTGATGCGTCATGCATACATAATACATTTGAGGAAGTAGGTGAGGCATCCACATAAAGAAAATGTAAATGGGGGTCTCAATAAAGTTGGTCGCGTCAAAATTCAATCTTTCTCTAATGGCCAACATCGAAAAGCTTCCACCATATTTCTTTTTATCTATATCTGTGTCCGTCTGCAAATGGCCCTTTGGCACCAGGTGTTTTCAAAGCGGGCATTTTCTTTTCTTTTCACACTGCAATTGGCTTTTCCCAGTCGTGGTTCATTACCCTGATATTTTATGAGGGGCAAAGAAAAGGCTAAAATGCAGATGGTTATTATCAGTTTCGCATAAAGATCAACCGAAAGGGTAGCTCTCTTGTTTCTGGACGACCGTTTGATTTCGGGGCATGCAGTGGCCCTGGGATTTCATCATCGTAATAATAATAATTGATAATACCTCTCTATAAGCATCTACTAATAATGGCGTCATATTCACAGAAGGGAAGAAATTTTGGCTAAGCAGTTAAGCAGTACTCGCCCTCATAATCAGCGGCACAGCACATGTCCAGCCTCAATTCATGGCTTAAACTAATGTACCGAATTTCACCGTTATATTTCTACAACGTTTGACTTGTACGTATCTAATGTAGGTTCCTCACTTTTCTCCATATTAGTTTTGACTATTCAGTGCCACTGACCCCGATGGGAGCTCTTAACTGTGCTCTGTTGACAAATTTGAAGCCGAAATGGCAATATACATAGCTTATACTCATATGGTTACGAGTAATTCAACTATTTCCAAAATTTACGGGTTGAAAATCTAGATAGTTGGTAAACTATTAAGCTTTGATGAAGATCTCAAAATCCAATAACCTCTCACCCTTTTCAAAATAGACAAAGATCTAGTGTTTAGTTGAGTTTTTATTGAGTACTGAATCAACGGTCGTTACGAAAAGAAATAAAAAATAAAAATACAAAATAAATCTTGACCATCAATTCTTTACTTAGCAAAAAATAAGTTCAATATTGAATCTTAATTCTTTCGTAATTCTCTAAATTGTCTCACACTTTCAATCTCACCAATCACACACAAAAACTATATATAGGATCTAAAAACGCTCCAACTTACATCCATGAGTGCACAAATTATTTTAATTAAATTCCTAATTTAATTTTATATATCATTCGGATCTAAAAACTAAAGATGAGCTATCAGTTTGATTTATTTTTGAGTTCAAGCACTAGCTAGAATCAAGGTAACAAAAGAGAGAGAGAGAGAGAGAGAGAGAAATATTTTATAATCATACTAATACTAAGTAATGATAAGTTTACAAAGTTAAACAATATATTTTATATCTAAGAACCCATAGTGTTAGTGTATCTTTTATTCATTAGTTATGTGAAATAAACTCATTACTAATAATATATAATAAAAAAATCAGTTATTACACAATAAACAAAATACAATCATTAATTGGTGACACTCACATTCAACATACAAATTTAATATTTCAATAAGCATATTATTATTGCGAGTAATGATTCTGTTTTGTAGTTGGCTAGCTGATACTACTTTACTATGGGAAAGAGTTGATGAAAGTTTAGAGATAAATAATAACAAACTAGACAGAAAGCAATTTAATAGTAACTCTGCTACGATATGTGTGGATACCTAAACCTCAAGTAATAAATTTCTAATTGCTAGATGAAATGAATATAAAACAAAATAAAACTTATATTTAGCCACAAGAAAAAAAAAAAAAAGAAGATATTTTGACTTGTTCATTTGTCCATACATGTGCGTCTACCGAATAATTCTCAGTCAGAAAACAACATCAGCATGTCACGGGCGATAACTTTACTTAAGCTTACTTGCCATTCATCAACTGCGATAGGAATTGGAAACATTGTCAATCGAGTAGTTTGGAATCCCATTTAATTAAATCAAATCACCCCTTTGATTATTTTACCTTAATTATCATCATTATTATTATTATTATTATTACGACTACTACTATTATTGTTTTTCAAATTCCACCTCTTAGGCTCAAAGCAAGTAGACAATGATGTCGTCACATGATATTTTTATAATGGGTAATTTTTTTTTTCCCGCAAATGTAGCTAAAATTTTGCCTATAAGGAAGGAGATGGGAAAGCAATAAATAAATTGCGGATACTGAAGGGTAGAAATAATTGGCCAACCGTCTCCAACCGCTGCTCTTTGCTTTTGTCTTTATGCTTTATTTTTGACGTCGGCAAATTATAAAGATTTTTAGTTATAAAGGCACCGTCAAGTAGTGACGATTTTGTATGATGATTTAATTATGTTATATTATATGTAACAAATAATAAATTGATGAGTTATCACTTATAATAATTTAATTGTTTCGTATACTGTTAAATTTTTAATTTTGGGTGACAATTTAATAATTATTGTATGTTACATCATATATAACATAGCATCATGACCTATTTAACAATGTCCAAAGCTAACAGATAAATAAAACTCCCTCATAACTCTATGTTCTTTTTACATAAATGGAAAAAAAAAAAAAACTACTAACACTATTTACACTGACCTGTTTAATTGTATATATAAAAAAAAAAAAAACGAGTCTTTATCTCTTATAAGATTTAGAGGTTCTTGAACTATTTTAAGTTTCTCTTAACAATGATATTATATTAAATCTACTGAGATCTAAACCCTTGGATATAGTAAATATTTAAATCTAAATTTAGCTAAAAATTTTTTTAAAGTCTACTCTAATCGACATGACGGGGAAGGGAAGAAGTGGGATTTTTTTAGCCTTAAATATTATTAATACTTTTTTTTTTTGGGTCAGATTTTCTTCATGCATTTGAAACTGTTTTATTGTGAGATTTTTGACATAAATGCCGTCCTTTGGGGACTACAAAAAATTAATTTATATCTTAATATTTAAAAAAAATAAATCGCCAAAAAAGAAAAAGAAAAAGAGGGCCAGCAGATACCCGGCCCGTTAATTCGCTGCTGTGCCGTGAAGGGAAAAATATTAATAGCGAATCTCGTGCATGGATGCCACGTCTTACATATAAAAAATACAACACCGAAGAAAGGAAAGACCTCCGGAAAAGAAGATGACGTCATAATAAGCTGGCAACCAATTTTCGTTTTCAAAAATAATTATTTTTTTTTCCCCCATCACTTTCACTGTTAACTAATCCCACCCAGTGCTCAACCTCTTTCACCTTATCTTTACTTTTTTAATCAACAAATGATCATCGTCTGCAAATTTCGTTTTAGTCGATTTTTCGTTGAAGTTGACTCCATCCATCTGCTGCTCGCTACTAACACACACTAAGACAAACCTCCACCAAGATAAACACCATTAATTTCAACTCAGGCATTCAACAAAGCAAATCTCTCACTGACTTTTTCCACTAAAGAGCTAGCTAGAGCGAGCGTCTTCAATTCATCGTTCCCCCCCCGCTAATCTCGCCCCCACTTTCATTTGTCCTTTTTCTTTTTGGCCTTATAATTGGGAGGCTAATAACATTAAGTCCTCACTTGTTTCCGTTTTATGTCCAAGCAATCACTTAAACTCCACCAGCACTAGTAACACTACATCCACCGCCACGTCAGCATGTCCCTCCTCTCACTCTCCTCCTTCTTCTTCCTCTCTCTCCTCCTCCTCCTCCTCCTTCCACTCTCTCTAGCTTCGTCATATCCATACAGTAAGTAACATTGCATTGATTCGCATTACTTGTTAACTCATTTTAACTGATTTTTATAACACTTTCTCTGCAGAAGCTAGCTACCGCATAGATTGCGGCAGTGCCACGTCGACAACGGATCCTTTCAACACCACGTGGCAGGCCGACGACCGCTACTACACGAGCGGAGCCACCTCGATTGTCTCCGAGCCGTTACACTTCCGCTTCCCTCACGAGAAGACTCTCCGCTACTTCCCTCCCTCCTCCGGCAAGAAGAACTGCTACATAATCCCCAATTTGCCCCCCGGCCGTTACTACATCCGCACATTCACCGTTTACGACAATTACGATGGCAAATCCCACTCTCCCAGCTTCGACGTCTCCGTCGAGGGCACTCTAGTCTTTTCCTGGCGCTCCCCTTGGCCCGAGGGCTTAGCTCGGGACGGCGCTTACTCCGATCTCTTCGCTTTCGTTAAAGACGGTGAACTTGACTTGTGTTTTTACAGTTTTGCCACTGATCCTCCCGTCATTGCCTCCCTTGAAGTTCAGCAAATCGATCCCTTGTCTTACGACGCCGCCACTATTGGCAACAACCACATTCTTGTCAACTACGGCCGGTTGACTTCCGGGTCAAACCAGTGGGGCCCAGGTTTCAGCAAAGACGCCGATGATTTCGGACGGTCTTGGCAATCCGAGGCCGCATCACGGTCACCGAATGCAAAATCTTCAATCAAATCCGTTACCACTAGAGAAAGAATTACCAACACCAATCAGCCTCCGAACTATTACCCAATGAAATTGTATCAAACAGCTATCGTATCGAGTGGGGCTATCCAATACAACCTGGCGGTGGATGCGAAATTGGACTATTTGATTTGGTTTCACTTTGCGGAGATTGATTCAAGCGTCACGAAGGCTGGGCAGAGAGTGTTTGATATACTGGTGAATGACAAGAATGTGACTCGTGTGGATATATTTCATTCAGTGGGGAGCTTTGCCGCTTATAGTTGGCATTATGTGGCAAAGAATTTGAGCAGTACTGAGTTGACGGTGAAGTTGGTGCCGGTTGTTGGGGCGGCATTGATCAGCGGGCTTGAGAATTATGCCTTGGTCCCCAATGATCTCTCCACTGTGCCAGAGCAAGGTAGTTCTTGAATTTTTTTTTTTTTTCCTTCTAGAAACAGAGAACTGCTCTTTATGGATGATGATATGTTCAGCCGCAAGTTACCATTTTATTCATTAGATGGCTTATAGAAATAGAAATGGAAAAAAAAAAAAAAAAAAAAACTTTGCCTATTCAGTAGCTTAGTTATATGAGAAGCTAAATTTTGTAGTTTCTAGAAATGGGGAGCTTTAAAACATTTTATTTGGAATACTTTGTCACCAATACTAAAACTTGCTGATAATGTTGCTTGATTAACAAATATGGCTCCTTTGAATTGCATGCCTTTTACATTTTTGGATTCTTTTAAAAGAATTTTTTGTGGTTTGTTCAGCTGCTGGGGTGATGTACCAGAAGGGAAATATTTATTTACAGTAGAGGATTCAACCTTAATGAACTTTTGTTCTTATTTTGCCATTGTTGCAGTTTTGAGATTTACAGACACTCTAGATTATAATCTTTATAGATTTGCTTTTTCTTTTTCTTTTGGCTTTGGAATGATAGGGAAAGCAGAATTAGTAATGTTGGGGATGACATTTGTGGAGTAAACGAGAGGGAACAAGAAAATATGGGATGTAGGTAGCTTCTATTTTAAATTATGAAGCTTGCTTACTTTGTGTTTGTTTCTGTAGTGATTGCTATGAGAGCATTGAAAGAGTCGCTTCGTGTTCCTGACAGAATGGGTTGGAATGGTGATCCTTGTGCTCCTACAAATTGGGATGCTTGGGAGGGAATTACATGCCATCCTAACAAGGATGAAACTGCCCTTGTGATATCTCAAATGTAAGCTATCTTCTTTATGTCATCCTCTTAATGTTAGTGTTGAACATACAAACTATTTGACATAATGCAACCGATTTTTTCGTTGAAGAAAAATCATTTTGTTGAAAGAAAAAAAGTTAAAAAAGTACTATTTCCAAGACAAGTTGGGTAATTAGTGCAGAGAGCAGGAAATTCAGACCCTTAACACTAGCAAAAACAATTATTTGGCATAAATGGAAGGAATAGTTTTCCATGGCAGAGTAGTATTATGGATGCTTTATAGTCCTTATTTTCTCTCTGGCATACTTCTGTTATGTCTTTTTGTTCTTTTAGGAGGATTTAGAGGCAGGCCCTTTTTTTTTTGTGGGCAGCTTTTTCTATCTTCGTTAAACTTCTTTTCCTTTAGTACATATCTTCTCTTTACACATTATTCCAATTTAATATGTTCCCTGATTTAAACATTGCCGAGGAAATCTTTATGAATCTACCCTTCATTAAGCCAGAGGGAAATATGAGAGAAGGAAAGAGGAAGGGTAAAAGAGCGACCACTTCTCCTGTTTAGGTGGAAAGAATAGAATGTGAATTGGGAACTACCATAAAACTAAATTGTTTCTTTAATAAACTTTGAATGAACAAACAAAATAGGATCTGTGAGGGAAGAGTCAGAGGAATTTATGAGTAAAGGAAAGTGGAAGGGTGAAGCAGCGACCATTTTTCCTGTTTGGTTGTAAAGAATGGAATGTGAACTGGGAAGTAATGTAAAACTAAATTGTTTGGTGAATGAACTTTTAATGAACAAACAAAAAGGACCTATGGACGGAGGAGTATTAGTTTATGTTTCTACTGCATTCTCATATTCACAAATATACATAAATATATTAAACTTCAACACATAAGGGTATGGTAATCTATTTAACCTGTAGTGTCCTTCTTAGAGCATGTAAATGGTGAAGAGTGACAGCACTTTCTTATCCTATCATTTCAGTCCAATTGACCCAATGGGCAGAACAAAGATGGCCTCTCTTCCCATTTTTCTTGTTTACCCTCTTTCCCTCCTATCATAATGTTGATGATGATACTTCACCAATTACAATTTTTTCTGTTCTTTAGTATTTGTAGTTCTACTTAAGCCTCATTTTCCTGTATCATACAAATTCATTAAAACTTCAAAATGTTTCTGAATCACAATGTAGGAATTCCTCCTTATGGTGATGTGATGCTTGCAATGTTTTGTCTGGAAAAATGGACTCTTTTGGTTTATTTTTATTTATTTTTGGGGGTTTTTTTTGTAACGTTGTGTACATATGACTTGAGAGAATTTGTGTTTATAAATAACTTTTTGATCCATATTTTCAGAGATCTTGGAAGTCAAGGCTTGAAAGGATATATCAGTGACAAGATCAGTCTCTTGTCTAACCTGGTAAACCTGTAAGTAACAGCTGAAAACTTTGTATCTGTTAAAGATCCCTTATGGTATCTAGTTTCAACATAGCTTGAATTATTTATTCTATATTATTATTGCCAGTTGCAATTTTATGGGTCCCTGCTTCATATAGGGACACATAGATAGATAACTAAGTTATAGAATTCTGTCTCTTCTCACACATATCCAGCATTCTATTCCTTGTTGATCCCAAGGGATGGAGGAGGCTAGGTAATGTTGCTCCAATACCTAAGCACAATATTTTGGGCTATACCTAACTTTTGCTATGCATTTGACCAAATCTTTGTTGGCCTTACTCTTATAGTGATTGGTTTTGATTAGCACATAATTGACCCATATTGGATTAGTGGCCAATATTTATCCAGACTGCCATTACAACAACTTTCAGTTTCATATTAAAGCTCTGCTAAAAAGCCCATACCCGTGTGGGTATTCTTCTAGGCATTTTAATTCGTCTATGTATATAACTAAGGCTGCCAATGATGAGCTTTCATTTGTTGGACCTTAACGTGGTTATTCTTTTATTGAGCTTAAGCTTGGACAAGCTTTCTGAACATGCTTCAGCTTCAGTTGTAATATAACAAAGCCTAAATTACCACAAATAGGTTCAATTTAGCTTGAAGAAAACCCAAGCTTGAGCTGCCTTGGCTTTGAGTTTAAGCTTGGGCTCTATTTCAGAGACCTGTATAATTTAAACTGTTCTTGCTTTAACAAAATCATGTGTAACTTTATGGTAGTCTATATGAGTGTCTATAGTTGAAAATATCTATGATTCAAAGCCCATGTCAACTGAGCTCTGGCTCCTCACGTTTTTATCTTATTTAGCAAATGAGTCAAGATCATGGAGCTTGTGAGCTGCTTGCATCAGGACTTTTTGATCAACTTTGTCTAGTTTACCATGACTAGTTCTGCTTGTCCACCCTCTTTTTCTAATGCCTCCACATTCAAGTTATTCATCAATGCTTCTTCCTTTTGTTTACAAAAATTCAATGTAGATGAGAGAACTTTTTAGAATGAAATATTTTGGCATCCAAAGGCTATGTCTAAGTCTGCCTAACTCTGTACCAACGGTGTTATCTTTTTTCATAGGAACTTTTACAATTACTTTTGGCTAAAAAATTATGATATCATCTGAATCAATTTGATAAAAATTATGATTATCATCTGAATCAGTTTGATCATTTAGAAAAATTTATCCTCTTTTTGCAGGAACTTAAGTACTAATTCATTAGGAGGTACCCTACCATCAGGGCTGGGTCAACAGTCTCTTGTACGACTGTAAGTGGCACAGTGTTTTTAGTACCTGGTTATGGTTATTGTTTTGAATTATTAATAAGAATGATATCTGCTTGTCGATAACTGCTTGTGATTTACTGATTTCCGTATAGAAAATTATTTAATTAAACTCCTACATTTGTCAGCTGTGAATTATCTTTTCATTTTCATTATAGCTTATAAAGCTGGTTTTATCTCAACAGGAAAATAAGAAATAAAGGAAAATTATTTAATATGTATGAGAGCACGACCTAGTATATGGGAAGCATACTAGATACCCCTGAGTATTTCTGAATATCCATTTTCTACTTCATGCATCTAATTTCCTCAGGATACATTCCCTTTTTTTATCCTAAATTCCTACCTATCTTTAAAAGAGTATGCTAGTTCGCTCATTCATTGTGGGTTTCTGGTTGATAGTTGGGGCTAAACCTATCCCTGTATTCTTGTGATGTGACAAGTCTGATGTGCTTTTGCAATCACATCTTAAGTCTAACATGAACCATTCTACTTCCAGTTAGTTATTCCTTTCCTCCTAAGGCTTAAAAAGTTCTTTTGTTCGCTTGATGTTTTCATTTATAAATAAATTTGCCATCATCATCCTTTCAGTCTACAGTTGTTGGAAAATTCTTCATTCCATTTTCTCGACTTTCAAATATAATGCCTTATCAAAGTCAGTTGAAATTATAACTGTTGACATTTTTAGTAATAGTTTTTGTCTTAATACTTTTCAGGGATTTGTCAGACAATCAGTTCACAGGGTCGATACCAGATAGTCTAACTTCTTCTTCAAAGCTGCAGCTTGTGTAAGAATTCTGCATGATTCAAATTTTCGACCATTTTTTATTCACTTTTTACTTAGTAAAATGTATTCCTGAGCTTGTGCTTCAATGTGTTTTCCAGTTCAGATTCGTAGTAGGTGAAATTTTCCTGTATACATATACATCCTAAGCTTATGTATTTGAAGAGTCGAATAATTTAATCTATGTTGGGTGTACTTCATTTCATTTTTTCTAACTTTGATTTTAACATTTTGATCTCCACAACTTCTAGTTTAAATTCCTAATATGGTGCCAACAGTCATTGCTTTAAAAGATAATGCCTGTAATTTTTTCTATTGGTAAATTTAAACCATCTTATTGATTGTTATCATGTTTTCAATGACTGTTTTATAGCTTATGCTTTAACTCCACCTTTTGGTTGTGTTTCAGTCTACTGAACAATAACTTGTTGGAAGGGCGAGTACCAGAGGAACTTTACTCAATTGGTGTGCATGGTGGAGCTTTTGAGTATGTTAAAACTCCAAATTGCTGAATGTAGTTCATTATTGACTTTACCTTTGACATCATTATTCATTGTTTTGTTCCTTTTTTGTCAAATTTTTCCTGGTTTTTCCCATGTTGCTCTGTTGTTATATAAGCTGATTGGCTTTCACCCACTCCCCACCCAACCGCAACACCCTCCACACCACACCCAACCCTGCCCCAAATAGTGTCTGGAGAATTGTGTTGAAAATGAGGACTGCTTGGTATTGTTTTTGGAAGCTACAACTTTAAATCATTTGGTAAATACTTATTGTTGTGGTTTGGGAGGTACGTTAATTTTATCCGATACTTATATGATAAAACTATGTTAATTTTATCTCACACTTATATGATGCAAATCCTATAACATCATTAAATCATATTTACCCCATGCTATCAACTTTAATCACAGAGACAAGTTTTTTTTTTGTTTTTTTTGTTTTAAAAAAGCAGAATGCCACAACACCTTTATACCAAACAGGCTCACAATTTGGCGGTCTCAAAGTTGAATTTTCTCTCCTGGCTATTTACTTATTAAAATTTTGCTTTATTTACACGTCTTGAGATGTGACTCTATGCTACTCTATGAATTTCTGAAACTAATTTTATATTAGTTTCTAACTCGTACTACACAATGTCTCTTCTCAGCCTTTCAGGTAACAAAGGTTTGTGTGGTGCACCTTCTTTGCCATCATGTCCTCTATTCTGGGAAAATGGAGGCTTATCTAAGGGTGGAAAAATTGCAATAGTGATATCATCCCTTGTGCTTTTCTCTGGGGTTTTGCTAGTGGTGTATATATGCTGCATCAGACGGGGTAGGAATGATTATGACTTTGGTCTACCACAAGATTTAATGTGTAAGTATGATCTCCAAGAAGTTCGAGCTTGTCAGTTTTTTTGCTTTGCTGTTCATTAATATATCGTAATTAAAACTTGTACTATCATTTGGTGAACATGCGCGCAGAATAGGCCTAATAAGTTTGTCTTAAATATTAAAGTCCAATGTCACAAAATCAGCACTTGTGGACTATTATTACTCTCTAATGCTTAAATTGCTAGAATGTGAAGCATATGGAGAAGCTTAAATTCTACAATTAATCACTTGAAATATTCTGTTAACAATACGACAGCATCTTAAGATAATGATTATTCAAAAATATTCTGTTAACAGTACGACAGCATCTTAGGATAATGATTATTCAATCCAGGATTAAAATTAGAATGGATACCTGAACAGATAGTAATACATAGAAGAATAAGAATTCATTTCTCCTATTTTGGTTTTTGTAAAGAAATTCAAATAGAATAAGCAGATATCAGATGATGAATTGCTTAATTATTTCAATGAATCTTGTGTATCTATTCTTTATTCTTTATTCCTGACAGTTCAATTTTGAATTTCATATGATTATGTTCCAGCACTCTCGGCTAAGAGAAACAGATACCAGAGGCAGAAATCCTTGATGCTTCTGGAAATGGAGAGCCAACATGCCAAAGGATTGCCGACACTTCCTCTCAATCCCCGTTAACATCGCTTCCAAAGTAAAAAGAGTACCAAAAGTTGAAAGTCTGTCACTCACTAATTGGGCATAGACGGTGATCCCGATGTGATGGTACAAATAGCTGAAATTAAAGGTGAGCTGTACTGATGGTTTTACCAAAAGAGGAATTGGTTGGTTTGGCTTCTTTCCAATGATTGCATCCCAAGGGAGGGGGGTGTCTCTTGATAATCAGAGTCTGAAGAATACAATGTATCTCATTCTTTATCCTTATCGACAAACAAAAGCTTATGCCTGCCAATGTATCATAACCATTTTTGCGGCATTCCAAGCATATGTATGTTGTAAATTCAGAATTCAGCGCATGTAAAATGGCACCACATATTTATACCAATAGGTCCCAGTTTCATTATTGCTGCATGATTACCTTCGTGCTGATCCGATTCTTCTCCCCAATAATACCGCACAGTGATTTCATGTACTGATTGCTGTGTATTTTTTTTGACAACGACTTTAGACAAAGTTGCTGAATATTGTGGTTCGTTCTACTGAATTGTCTTATCAGCTTGTTTCATTGATTGATTGGCTATAGTTCTAATTTAGCTGAAAAAATGAATGAATAAAGGTCCCTGCCATCTTTCCAGAGAAATTCAATTTTAAGAGTCAATATGGTGCACCGTGATGGTGTTGCAATATCTACGAAGTTGAGCATAGCGCTTTATAGTTATTTGAACATACACTGACTTCAACAAAATCTCTTTTTATTAAGAACACCATTTTGAGGCTCCATGCCTCCATAATGACTATTTTTTTTTTTTTCCTTTTTCTACAAAATGAAGAATAACAGTAGATATCTGACCGATCGTTGTTGATAGAAATAAATTTCCAATAAAATATCGGTAGATTTGTGGGCTTTAGTATAAATATGTATATCTATATTTTCAGTAGACAATAGATCGCAGCAATTCAAAACCAAAAAATAAAAAATAAAAAAATCTATCAAGTTACCTTTGCCATCTTTTTTTTTTTTTTAATTATGGAATATCTTAAAAATATTTCGATAAAACTTTCAATTAAATAGTAAACTTATGGTATGTTTATTTATTGTGAATGAGAATGAGAATCAAGAAATGGAAGTGAATGATGTGTTTCCTTATTTAAATAAAAAATGTAATGAGAATCAAAATAGCAGACTCCACCTAAAATTGAAAATGATTAATAAAGTTCTCGTTCCTATGAGAGGATGTGGGAATGTGAATCTCGTTCCCTAAAGTGGCTATGTTATCCCACTTAAACATTTAAATTCTCATTTTATCTTTGGTTATATATTATTATTATGAAAAATTTATTGTTCATCATCATCATCATCATCATCATCATCATAATAATAATAATAATAATAAAAAAAAAAATTGTTGTTGTTGTTAATACTACTAGCAATAATAATAAGTATTAATTATAATGATTACTAATTATAATTAATAATAATAATTTTATTTATTTATTTATTTATTATTATTATTATTAATGATAATAATCAATTAAGGTCAGTTTAGTAACTTGAAACAATTTATTTCAATTCTAAGATAAAGTAAATTCAATAATGTCAATACAATTCATTTCGATTATGATTGTCACAACTAAAATAAACGATTTATTATGATTCTCATCTCCATTCCGATTCCGCTCCATTCTGATTATTAATTAATAAATGCACCATTAAAATTATAAATTTTCTTACAAACAGATATATTATTACAAAATTAGTTAAATTAAAAATATTAAATAATAAAAATAAATCATATGGACGGCGTACTTATTTGTTATGGTTTGGATTATTAGGATATCCATCAATAATTCTCTCTCCCGAAGGACACCCTCGAGTAAAGCACATATTATTAGGGGGTCAAAGCTGAAAGCCTCTTACCAAATATGGACGAACAAGAGTGCATTAAAATCCTGAATGTCCACTTCTTTGAATAGGTCAGCCTTCAGACCTTGGGGAAATATTCGACAATTTCTTCTATCTCGTAACAAGATCTGTTGAGGGAAAGGAATTTTATCATGTGATTGGATTTCAAATAATTAATAACTTTGGTCTTATTGTTGATGTCCCTTCATGTGGGAAAAGAAAGAGAGAAAGAAAAAAGAGAGAGAGAGAGATTGAGGAAACATTGAGATTAGTGCTTCCAGTACTGTACTTACATACGTGTTACAATTATAACCAAAAGATCATGAGTAATCACAGATAACTGTAGCACGAACCGTTTCACTTTCGGCCGTCTCAGAAGAATTCAAAGGAGTTTACAATTCATACAGTTAGAAGTTTGACAATAAGAGAATTATTAATTACGTTTAACTCATTTACTTTTTTTTTTTTTCTTTTTCTTTTTTGCTGCGTTTACTTTTCAGTTTTCATGTCTATAAGATCTTTAAAAAAATCTGGGGGGCAGCAAGCAACGTTGTGTCATAGGATGTATGAGAAGGAATCTTTGATGGTTTCACATCTGTAGGTGCTGAAATGTCAAAAGCCAGACAAACTTACCCATAAGATAAGACTTTGAACACCATCACTCCCAAAATTGGACTACTGAATTATACATATGTTGCTTGCCACCTTCCCATCACGGTCTTTGTTTCTTGGACTGTTCCTTCTCGTTCAAACGAATATTACACATCGGCGAGTCTTTGAATTTTTTTTTTTGAGATCTAGAAACAAATTAAAAACTCAATATTTGGGCATAAAACACTTGTTACAATATAAAATTAACATCGAGTTGTGTCTTATTATATTATTGCTCGTAAAACATGAGGTATTTTAAGAATAATAGAGTCAATTTTTTTCTAATAACTTCTTCTGTTAAGGTGAATATTTAAAAATTTAGATCTTTCCGTCATCAAATAGATAAGTAGTATTAGAATCAAACTTTTTTCACCGAAAACATAATAGAATAATTCAATGGTGTGTTTACTTCTTCGATTGAGAAATTAAAATTAAAAATTAAGATTATTGCGAGCGTTCACTTCATAAAAAATAAGAGCGGGAATCGAAATCTGTTATCGGGTTACACATAAATAGAGTGATCAGATTAGGAACCGTGTACCAGCTAAGAGTGGCCTAAGTAGGATAATTAATCAGGAGGTGAGTTGGCCTTGGCTTGTTCTCTCGTGGGTACCCAATTCTCGCTCCGTCAACTTTGACAGACAGAAATAAAAGTAAAGCATCGGGCCGCAGTTGTAGAAATCAACAAATTACACAGTCCGTTTACCGGGTAGCATTCAATTTCAACCCCACAAGGAATTGTAAAAGTTGGCATAAATGTCGAAACATAACATTGATTTGAAGTCACGGTTGGAAGCTTGGCAGCTTCTGCCTGCACTGATTACTCACTTCCCCGCAAAAGGCAATTGAGACCCCAAGTGGGCTGTTTTCTTTATTATTGCAACTGCACAAACAAACACTTCGATAATTGGCCTTGGCATGAACAAAAACACATAACATACGACTTTGTGACTTGTGAGCTGTCAAATTATTAATGCAAAAATATTATTATTATTATTATTATTTGATGAGTTATTATTTACTGAGAAATCCCTCGCTTTAAGATTTTTTAGTACGTTATAAATATGCGGTTTTTCTTTTAGTTTGGACTGATTTGTTGTTATTTTAATAAAGTAAAAAGGTAAAGAATTCCTTAGTAGAAAATTACTCATTATTATTTCTTTCCCCAAATAGAGTAATAATTATTTCCCACCCAAAAAAAAAAAAAAAATCAGAAAAATGCTCTTTTGAAACTTTGACTGCAGTGCCTTTGAATTCAAAAAATCAACATTCTAAATTTCACTCATACAGTGCCGTACAAGTACAACATCATGTGCTCAGCCGATTGATTAATACCCAATCGACAGACACGTTGTAATGCATAGTTGGTTAGTTTAGTGTTTCAAGTTATGATGCTAAGGAAGGCCACGTGGTCTCACCACGTCCCTCATTTTTTTAATTTCTTTATTTAATCAAGTGAAGAAAAAACATTGACACTGCCTAATCCTTCATTAATATAATATGAAATTAACAAATTGAATATCAAACCAACAAATGGGTTTTTTTAATCACGGCATCTCCAAAACTATGTTAAAGAATCAAGAAAGATAAAAGACTTAAAACTCAAAACTTAGTTCATTACTGTGTAAATTATATAGTTAGCTTAGCTCCCTTCTATTTATATATATATATATATATATATATATATATGTATGTATGTATTTTTCAATAATATAACTTTCTCAGATTTGTCATTTTTTTTCACTGGGATCCTTTCCGAAATCCTGATTTTAATTAGCATTAGATCACAATGAATGGAGCCCCATCGCTCCGACATTTATAAAAATTCCTCCTCTTGCACCATGCACCGTCAAAAATATAATTGATTGTGAAGCATCAAATAACCTTTTTATGCATATGATGGAAATAAATACCACATAAAATATTTAGAATTTTTATTGTCAAGAAATGTGGACCAATCACAGCCACTTGATGGACCCAAATGAAATGATGATGAAAAAAATTCTCATCCCACCAGTCACCGGCTCACCGCCCCATGCTCTTCTTCTTCTTCTTCTTGATTGACGTCTCTTAATCAGATTAATTAAGCTAATTGCAATGCTTAACAATAGTAATAAGATTAATCAACGGACAATGGGGTAAACGTAAGAAGTAGGAAGAAATTTGCAAAATTGGCAATCAGTTGACTTGGTTGACCTCGAAACGTACGCATTATGAACTGGGGGCCATAACTTTCTTCACCACTTCCAGAACAAACACAAATAATTCAAACGTGAATTATTGATAAAATATTTTTAAAAATGGGGTGGGAAAAATAAATTAAGTAAAATTCAATAAGGGGGGGGGGGGGGGGGGGTTTCTCGGCAACTAGTAGCTGCAAGTAGCAGGGTAATAGGAAGATGACGATTTAATGCTTATCTTGAATAGCAAAACAACAAAAGAAAGAAAGAAAGAAAGAAAGAAAGAAAAAAAGATCTCTCTGATATCAATTTGTGGCATTGCTGGCCAACTACTACGGCATCCAAGTGGCCGAAATTGATTTGACTTTCCATATGCGTGCCATGTCGGCAACATAGCTTCATGTTGCTGTTTATAATTCTCCTGTTTACTTTTATTTTTTATTTTTTATTTTTTGGTTAATAAATAAATCCACTATTCAAAACTAGGGACCCATTTAATCATCGGATCAACTTTATATATTATTCTTAATTTCTTTCTAATTCCATATCTTTCTCGTATAATTTAGCCTCTTCTGTTGCTTTGACTTCAAAATTTGTGCAATCAAATCTCTTGTTGTCAATTAAAATTTGGCAATGTTTTAGTAAACACCGTTATTTATTAAGTAAAGGTTGTTTGTTTTCATCATTCGAATTTATTGTTTAGTAAACAAAGTCATGCTTGCAAGTGTTGATATTTTCTTATATATATATATATATATATATATACTATGTTGATATCAACATTATTCTTCTTCTTTTTTTTAAAAAAAAAAAAATAGAAAAAGAAGTTGAAAAAAGATGGGGTTATTTTTCTTATCTTCTTAAATTAAATATTATGAATTCAGTAATAATAAAGTTATGTTTATGTTGTGTGGCACGCAGGAGATGAGGTGGTGGTCCATGATGACAACGGAGGTGATGAAAGCATAGTATATAAAAAAAAAATATCAACATTATTTATATAGTCAACAAAAGCAACTCATGGTTACATGGAGATACTAGATGGAGGCCCTAGTGGCTCTACTGAACTCATTATTTATTCCTTTACTATAATATCATTGGTCCGACCTTAGCTGTCTTACAGTGTTTTGATTAGCTTAAGTTAGAATCTTCCCACAGACTCTACGGCTATTTTTTGACCAAAGATTTCATGTTTGAATGCACACTTCACCCTTGCACGCCCTACGTGCTGGTCACCCCTCCCCAATAATCCTACGAAACGTATGGAAGGGCATTACCGTAACTTTAAAAAAATACATAAGCTTCTTTTTTTTAATTATTATTACATGAAACTATTGCTCAAAATACAACATATTACATAATATTATAACTGATATTTACAATCACATCATTATTGGGATCAATTTACATCAAATGTTATATCGCACATAATTATTGAGACTAGTTTATATAAAATTTTATATAGTACTGCCCAAATTTTAATCTTCTTTAATATTTGAGAGACTTCAATCTTTATATAGCACATAATTACTGAGACTAGTTTAGATCAAATCTTATATAGCAGTGCCTAAATTTTAACTCTCTTTAATATTCGAGAGATTTCAACCTTCATTCAATAGATAAGGAAGAAATTTAAATTAAACCCTTATAATATTTATGTGGAGGTGCGAACTATTTCCTTCACACTTATAAGAGAATGGCTCTAACCATTGGTCTAAGATCCAATGGTTAGAAAAAAAAAATAAATAAATACAGGAGCTAATCATTATTTTTCAGGGTTAATTAAAATGACTAATCAGTGTTGCATCGTAGTATATAGATTACAGCTGATACGATCACGTGGTTTGACCCGAGGAGGTGGGTCTATGTCCACGTCGGCACAATAAGAGGAGGAGGATGAAGCAACAGTCAAAGATCTTTGTATTATTAAATTAAAATAATTAACTATCTTTATTTATTATAAGAAAAAAAAACAATTATTTAAAAGAAGATTTGAATTTGTATTGGCCGTTGATTGCGTGTGAACGGATTGAAGAAACAAGTTGGACAATAAGAAACAAACAAACAAAGAGGGGAAAATGGAATCATGCGTGTTGTTGACGCGGCTTTGTAAATTTCCACACTCATTTTCCTATGTTTGTTTGTCCCATCATTTTTAGATAAGATTTTCTTCCCCACTTTTTTTTTTTTTTTTTTTTTTAAATGTATTCTTCTTTTTACAAAATTTTAGGTAAAAAATAATATGCAAGGGAAAGATAGGATAAAAAAGCTGAAAACGAGTGAATTTCTATCACTATTATTATTATTATTATTATTATTATTATTATTAAAGAGACTACTAAAAACTTTTTAGGCAGATAATATTCCTATTTCTAACACATTTGGTGCCAATCGCTGTAGTAATGCTGTGGGATTGGGTTACTTTTGGAAACCTTTGACGTGGTATGCCATTAATTATAACATTATTCTTTGTGATAATAATTCTCCTTCTTAACTTTTAATGGCATATGATATCTCCAGGATTGCATTATCAAATCTAATCCTCATCCTTGATTCGATTAAAAATTTTTTAGGTTACGGACGATATTGCTGTAGTGGACGCTTATGTAAAACAAACAATTATTTATTGACGAGAATAATTCGACTGAAGCTCGTGAGATCATCACGAAAGTTTTGCATTGCCTCCATCAATTATTTGCTCGTTCATGCTTTATTTTTGTCACATTGGATTTATGATAACGGTGTCATTATGAATAAAGCTAAAGGCATGTTTAAATGCGAAAAATCTTGATTAAAAAGTTGGCGTATGCATCCAAATCATAAGATTCCATTTTGTTGTGATTTCCTCACGTACGTGTAGCATCCTCATTCGTTCCTCTATTTGTTTCTTCGAAAGGCCGATGATGAGGCATCAGGCGTCGGTGGGTGTGACGTGTCACAGCCATCTAAAAAAGTCATAAGTTTAAGTCATCTCCAACCCAAATTGCCCTAGGGAGTGGGAAAGCGCAACATGTTACTAAATCACTCGCATTTTTGCATTTTTGCATACCCGAATTTAATTATAATTAATTCGTTTCGAGATAATCACAAACTTTGTAGTTTAATTTAAAGGCGAGTACAAATGGATAAGCACATGCTTTTTAAACTTTTCTCTTGTTTATTGATCACTTTTGAGGCATACTAGGCACTAAACTTTAGTTGGGGATTGGTTACATTTTTAAATTCTAAAATGTGATTCCAATTTTTATCACCCTCTGAATTTAGAAACCGCATCAAGTTTTGTTCGGTTGTTTCTAGATAAGGGTGTGACAAAAAAAAAAAATATATGTGAATTGGATCAGATCAATCTCAATCACTTTATCGGCAAATCCTTAAAAGGGGAAAACAAAAAGGAAACTTTGCATTATATTTTAATACGGTTCGTATATTTAAACATAAAACATAGAAATTAGAATAGTGTTCAGGTCAAATTGAAATTGATGGCCATTGGCCACACTGACATGGCTCTAGCCTAAGAGATAAACCATGATGATTGAAAAATTAATGGACCATTTTGTGAGTAACTTCAAACCACAATTATAAAGGATTAATATATGTATATATATGTGTGTGTGTGTGTTGATGATTAAAGCGGTGAATGGATGAGTAGAGGGGCACCAAACAGCGCCTAACAAAGCTTTATCCTAAGAAGTGCCAGCTTTTATTGTTATTAGACTTAGATAATTGCAACCACAGTTTAATTAGGATTTAATGAAGATATTTTTACTCCACTTGTCATGTTCTTATGGGTTTAAAAAAACAAGTGTTATTTTTAAGATAATATAAAGTAACGTTGGTTGATATATATGATTGGTTAATGAAATTAATAGGAAATGGTTAAAAAATCAACAACCGGGTAACAAAAAGTTATTGAGAAATGACGAATTAATGCTGTTTGGCACGTTTAATTAATTAATTAATTAAGCAAACCTTTTGTCACTCGACACATCATCCGCCGACGTACGAAAGCCGGTCACATTAACGAGGCCCTACCAGTGGTAACACTCAAATATTGGATTTGGAAAGCTGATTTGCATTTTGCAAGAAGATATCATCACATGTAATCAATAATAAACATAACCAAATATGGATAGTCCATATTAACAAGTACCCACTTTTTTTTTTTTTTTGGAATTTTTTCTTATTATTCTTTATTGTTTAATTGAATAATAGATTTTGAGTTCATTCATTTAGGTTTTCGAATCTTCTCGAACTTAGCCATTATCGATAAATTCAATTAAATTAACACTGAGCACGTTATTTATTGCTTTCGTTTATTGAATTAAAATGAGTTAATTGATAGATGCATGCACGTCTCGTGAAGGAGGACGAACTTAGTCTGCTTTCTATAAAAAATCAATAATGCTTCAGGCAATTAGTTAATTATATATATACATATAGAGAAAATGTGATCCTGTGCTTATAACGTTTTCTATTTCGAAACGCTATGATAAATACGTTGCCGTTTGAAAATTGAACTCTGCTAATATGAATAAAAAAAAAATAGATTAAATTTTCGTTAGACAATAACTAGAAAAAATTTTTTTAAAAAAAAGGGGGTTGACCAATTACTAGTGTTTTAGAATTTGATAGTTGAGTCAATTACCACCACACACCTCAATTATTTTCCCGTCTTCTTTTTCATTTTTACTATTATTATCTTCTTCTTTTTTTTTCTCTGGAGAAGTCCATTTTTATTATTTTAATTCTTAACAAAAACAAATTTGCTATTTTGTCGACACGCTGATTTGGCATGCAGCCATGCAATGCACCATACGCTATACGATATTCCAAAAGTAGCTCAGTCATAATCAAAATGGTCGCTCCCATGGTTTTACAGACACGACGTGGTCCCCGCATCCGATGGGTTTCATCTGTCCTTGAGTTATGGGAGGGCAATCGATCGGATTATTGTGATAGACATCAGGTGGATCAACGGCCCAGATGCAGAAACAGATTAACATGGGATTAGGTAGGGTCCATTCAAGTCGATCCGCAACACGTTTACATCAATCACTCTCTCTCTCTCTCTCTCTCTTGGTCTGCCCAAAAAACACTGTACGTGCTCATTTTCATTCGCCCGCACGCTCCCACTTGTAAGGAGCGAGCTGAGTGGAGTGGAGTGGCGTGACGTGGCCATAACAGAACAAAACGGCAGCCCTTCCGTATCACTACACATGTACACCGTACATGTCTACTGTTTTATCTTTTTATAGTCAGTCATATTAATTTTTGTTTTAGATTTTACTAAGTTATATGGTTTTACCTAAAACATATAAAAATAATTAATATAATAATTTAATTATATAAGTTGTATTAAATGTAACTACCATCGTTTTCCAAACAGGTTTTGTTTTGAAAATCAAATTTGTTAACTTTTAATTTTAATTTATATAATTTAAAAGTGGGATCCCTGTTATGTCAAAACCGCAGGCAAAACCACAAAATGGGAAAAATTCAAGCCAAAATGCACGAAAAGCCTGACCGACCCACCGTCTTGAGCGATCTGTTTTCGCAACTTGCTGGCTGGCGGGTCCCACCTTCAGGACTTGTCCGTACGGTTTTGCATCGCTCCCACGTTCATCGCATCTGCTCTGCTTCACATAAAATTTTATTTGAACTAAAAATCGAATGAGGATGAAAGAGCTTAACAACCGTCGGATCGAACGAATCGAACGGTCTAGGATCTAGTAAGTAAACAGTGTACATGAACGAAAGCGTGGTGGTAAAACAAAACCATCAAAGTAAAGATCAGAAGCCCACTTGGTGGCGCGGAATATCAATGTTGTTTTGGAAATAATAGAGTAGTGATGACGGAGGACAGACAATTGTTGTTTGTTTATTTTATTATTATTATTATTTTTTTTCTTTGGGTATAATTAGTAATAATGTTATTTGGGAGATAGCAAGGAAATGCCAAGTAGAACTAAGAGGGAACCTGCCAAATAAGACAAAGCAAAGTTGGGGGGAGAAGTGGACGAATCAAATCAAGCCATGTAAGATTGTATGGGAGACTTTTCTTATTGGATGAGGCTTTTGTGAAATTTGTCATCAATATCTATTCTCCTCCAATGCCTATCCATCCCCTTATTAATCCTTTTTGGCCCACATCCCATCCAAATTTCTAGTATCCATTTATAGATAAGATATATGATCACATACATGAACCCATAAGAATATAGATAGTATCTTACTATATATATATATATATATATATATTCTTATATGTATAGTAGTATTTTACTAATCGTATTCATCTATAAGTTGAGTACACCCCGTAAAATAAAAATTATAAAAATTAAAGAGAGAGAGAGAGAGAGAGAGAGGCCATGCTGGAGTGGAAAGCGCGGGCAGGGGGGATGAACTTAACTAAAACTCGGTCCACAGTCATGTGAACCCCATCAACTTGCTGTTGTAGGGCCCCACTTCACATACACAGCCCACAACACACACATACATTTACACCTACACAGATGTACACACACATACAACAACAACGACCCCTCCCAAATCGAAAACTCAGCAAATGAATCTTCCTTCCTAGTTTCCTCGCCCGGGGTTGACCCACTACGCCCCACCCAACACCCCCGTCTCCAATTATATATTTTCTTTTTTCCCTTTTTTTTTTTTGAAAAAATAAAATCCCCAAAAAGGAAATATGCAAAAAAAAAATAATATTAATATAATATAAACACTTGCCCTAACTTTAGCTAACTCAGCTGCTGTTCCCACTATATATATATTTGTCCACACAATGGCAATATTCAAAACATAATACACAATTCAGCATCTCTCTCTTTCTTTCTTGTACCAGAACCTCTTGTAGACACACATAACACACATGAAAAGAGAAGAAATGGACGGAAGTTGCATGGACGAAAGCACGACAACTGATTCAGCATCAACATCCCCGCCAATAACTTTCCCTGCGAGCATCCCGCCGACCAAGTCGCCGGAGAGTCTTTGCCGAGTCGGCAGCGGAGCCTCCAGCGTGATTCTCGACTCGGAAGCCGGCGTGGAGGCCGAGTCGAGGAAGCTCCCGTCTTCCAAATACAAAGGGGTGGTCCCACAGCCGAATGGGAGGTGGGGCGCCCAGATATACGAGAAGCACCAAAGGGTCTGGCTCGGCACCTTCAACGAGGAAGAGGAAGCTGCCAGGGCCTACGATATCGCTGCGCAGCGTTTCCGCGGACGCGATGCCGTCACAAACTTCAAGCAAATGTCTTGTGCTGGAACGTCCTCCGACGAGGGTGATATCGAAATGGCGTTCTTGAGCTCCCACTCCAAGTCCGAGATCGTCGATATGCTGAGGAAGCACACTTACAACGACGAGCTCGAGCAGAGCAAAAGAAACTACGGCCTCGATGCCAACGGCAAGCGTGTAATCAAACACGGGGAAGGTGATGGTGTTGCCACTGCCTTCGGTTCGGACCGGGTCCTTAAAGCGCGTGACCAGCTTTTTGAAAAGGCCGTTACCCCGAGTGACGTGGGGAAGCTGAACCGGCTCGTGATACCCAAGCAGCACGCGGAGAAGCACTTCCCTTTACAGAGCGGAAGCACTTCCAAGGGACTGCTCTTGAACTTTGAGGATGTCACCGGCAAAGTTTGGAGGTTTAGGTACTCCTACTGGAACAGCAGTCAAAGCTACGTTTTGACCAAAGGGTGGAGCCGGTTCGTCAAGGAGAAGAATTTGAAAGCCGGTGACATTGTTAGCTTTCACAGATCGACCGGTGGGGATAGGCAGCTTTACATTGATTGGAAAGCCAGAACAGGACCGGTCGAGAACCCGGTCGAGCCGGTCCAGATGATGAGGCTATTTGGGGTCAACATTTTCAAAATTCCTGGGAATGGTCTTGTTGGTGTCGATAAGATTGGGTGCAACATTAATAATAATAACGACGGCAAAAGGCTTAGAGAAATGGAGCTCTTGTCTATAGAGTGCAGCAAAAAACAAAGAATGATTGGAGCTTCGTAACATCTTTTTTTCTTTTTTCTTCTTTTTTGTAATCTTATTTCTTGTTGTAATTTTTCTTTTCTTTTTTCCTTTTGGAGTTTTTGGAATTTTGAGGAGTTTTAAGGGGAAAGAAGAGACTGGGGAAGGGTGGTGCCAGTAGTTGCAAGTTGCAAAGGAAAAGGAAAAGGTTGAATTGTAAATTACAAGTGACAAAAGCTGAAGAAAGCTGAAATTAGGTTGTAACAAAATTTTATAATTAAAAAAAAATGAAAAGAAAAAAAAAAAAGGAATAGGAATTGGATAACTGTCAATTTGATCTGTTTCATGACGGTTTGAGTTGGGTATTTTTATTAATTAATTAATTATTATTATTAGCTGCTAATTGCTTGTTGTGGTGTTGTTGCTTTCCCAATAATATCCGTTTATGTTGACAAATAAATAAAGAGTTGGTTGGTAGTATATATGGGGTTATGTCATCAAAAAGGGTACAAGACTTATAAGCTTTAATGTTCTTCTTCCAATAAGAAATTAGAATTAATCGTGTTTTGGCCTTCCATTACATGTTGCTTTGATTCACTTCATGACACGTTTCAGTACCATATTAGTGTAAAATATAGATTTTGGAATCATAGGACAGTCATTGGCTGATAATTCAACTTGTTTAAGCACTAGTTCGTAAATGTTTATTTAACACTGAATAGAAGAATTAATTTGTTCTGGTGAATTCTATATCCTTTCCTATCACCAATAAAAATCAAGTAACGATCGAGAGTCCTCTCGCTCCCTTCTGCAACATCAAATTAAACCCCTTCTATATATATAGATTTTTTTTTTTTTTTAATGACGATTTTCTTCACGGAAATTTAAATTTGTTGCGATCATCATAATTTTACCAGTCAGTGACTTTCCTTAAGATTTTGAAGCTTTCGTGCCATAACAATAGAAGGCGTTGAAAAAGAGTAAAAGAGACATCTATTGTGGAACTGTTCATATACTACATGCATTGAAAAAAAGAAGAAGAGAGAAATGGGTAAAGTCCAAATTAATTTTAAAACTCTTTACCTTCTTAATATTCGAACTTATGCCACCGACATTAAAAAGAAAAATGCTGTTCATATATTGCGTGCATTTAATATGCTAACGGAGATGTGTAAGCATGGGTTATCCTTACTTCAAATAATAATAATAATAATAATAGTGAGTGACGCTGTGTAGACGGCAGTTAGGTTTCAATAATCAATATATCTTGAATTTTGAGTGCTGAAGACGATGAAAAACATGAACTCTAGAGCATTTTAACAAGAAAAAGTCGTAAAGTAAAAGATCCATATATGTTATATATGTGGTTAAATGAATCATTGATATTTTTCGTTTTGGTCCCCTATCATTTCAAAGAACCAATTATTCTGACGAGAGGATTAATGAACCTGGTAAATTAATCACCATGGACGCATGAAAGCATTGACCGCATCGGTTAAAGAGATAATTCGGTCAAGCGCGCCTCGCCTTTTCCCCTCGTTGAAGAAATTGTAACACTATGAACTAAAGCAATAATGCTGATGAAGATTTTGAGTATCAGGTTTTATGCAATTAGTAAGTTCATTATGTTACTTAGATTAAAGTTCGGAATCTTTTGACTCCATATAAACAAATCCAAACTAATGAAATGATTCCATTTGACCAAAATGGCCAAATTATAAACCTGTACATATAGAATTAGAAGCATGCTATGTGCTTGGTGAGTATTTTGATTAAAGCTGCAATCTACGTAACCAAAATGAATTAGGCTAATGCCAACAACCCTAGTAGTCAAAGCAACAAAAGCCAATATATATATATAGTTACGCTTAAAGATACACATAATCAAAGAGTATTTAAAACATTAAAGATTTGATTCTCATTCCCGAAAATGTTTGAATTCGTAGTAACATCTGTTCACAGTTTGATCTTCATCTAATTAATTAACTTGGTACGCTTCTTCTGTGAATGTTCTCTACAAGACCCAAGTACATGCCAACATATTTTCTAAATTTGATAACATTTTAAATGTTACTTGTTTTGATATTTGGAACATATATAATAAACATTATGTATATAAGAAAATAAACTAGCACAATTATATAGGAAGGCTCAAATCTTACACTTCACAGAATAATCAATTATGTGCGATGTACTTTCCAAATTTAATAAGGTTTGTATGTTATTTGTTTTCATACTTGAAAATTAATAAATATTGCGTACATAAGAAAATAAACTTAACATAAACTATATAGGAAGATTTGAATTTTGCACCCCAAGGAATAATAAATTATGTGCAATGTGTTTTCCAAATTTGATCATGTTTGTTAGGGATGGCAATGGGGTGGGGTGGGGGTGGGGAGGCCTACCCCATTCCCCACACGGTTAGAAATTTTTGCCTTCATTCCCCACCCCATTCTCTAATAAATTTAGTGGGGTGGGGATGGAGAATCCCCATGTGGGGAATGATTTCCCCATCCCCACCCCATTCCCTATTTATCTATTATATAATATGTATAAATACATTATTTTAGTAAGTTAAAAATTAGAGACTTAAAATAAATTCATCATCATATTATAAAATATTTAAATTCTTTTAAAAAAAATCTAAAAGTTTGAAACAATATCTTAAAATGATATTAAAAGTGAAAAATATTTAAAGAGCGTAGCACCTTAAAGGAGAAAAGAAAATATAACAATGTGTCAGAGTTGAAATATATTATAGGATTTTATTTCATTCATATCTTGTTTATATTGCATAAAAATTAAAAAAAATTATTAATTGACATTATAATTGATAAAATAAAAATTATTAAATGAGAATTAAAAATATATTTATATATAATGGGGATTGGGGTGGAGGTGAGGTGGAGAGTACAAAATCAAACCCCACCCCATTAAGAAATTGAGGATTATTTTCCCCCCACTCCCCACCCCATTCCCCAAAAATTATTCAAAAATTTCCCCATTTGGGGTGGGGCTCCATGGGGCCCCAAACCCGTTGAAGATTTTGTCATCCCTAATGTTTGTATACTAATTGTTTTCATATTTAAAAAATTAATAACTACTGTGTATATAAGAAAATAACCTAACACAACTATATTAATAACATCCATAAATAATCAATTATGCACAACATGTATTCCAAATTTGATAGCGTTGGAAAATAATAAAATATTGTGAATATAAGATTATTCCAAATTTGATAGTGTTGGAAAATAATAAAATATTGTGAATATAAGAGAATAAACTAAAACAACTATATAGGAAGACTCAAATCTTACACCTTAAGGAATAATCAATTATGTGCAACGTGTTTCCTAAATTTGATAACGTTTGTATGTTATTTGTTTTCATATTTGAAAATAATAAATATTGTGTATATAAGAAAATAAACTAACTCAACTATATAAGAAGACTTGAATCTTACACCTCAAGGAATAATCAATTACATATAACATGTTTTTCAAATTTGATAATGTTTGTATGTTATTTGTTTTCATATTTGAAAATTAATAAATATTGTGTATACAAGAAAAAAAAAAAAAAACTAGTACAAATACGTGGGAAGCTTAATCGTACTTCTCAAGGATGACGAGTAGAGGTGTGACTAGCTCAATCAAGAAATTATTGGCAACAATAAATAATGTTAAAAGCGAGAATGAATTTACATCAACATTTAAATTAAAAGATATACTATTGACATGGCGTCAGATAATAAGCAGCATGACATGAAAATCAAATGAAACAACAACATTGATATTTGACCTAAAATTTTATCTATAGAAACCACAGAAATTATTATTTTGGTTAAAATCGAATCAAAATTGAGAGATGATTTATTATTGTCCACCAACTCTCTCTCTCTTTGGCCGATGGCGGGACGTCAATAACTCAATCGCCTTAAAAAAAGAAAGAAAAAAAAGATATCATTATATATTTAATTTAACGGAATTTCTAGAGGAACATGATTTTTCGTCAGAAAATAAGTGGCGACACAAAATCAAGTGAACCAATCGGCAATTACACACGAAGTTGCTGATGAATTTTGCCCAAACCCAACTTGAAGGAAGTTGACTTGATCTCTACTTCACAGCTGTAATGCGTCCGATTTGTCCCCTTCAAAATGAGTACAGCCAAACGCGACTTTCACCATTTCTCCACAAGATTCTATTCTATTCTGTTTACTGTTTTAGCCAATATAATTGAAATTTCCAATTCTTATGTTGTGGGGGAGCCTGAGTTAGGAGTTGTTTGACTGACTGCCCACTTTGTTACGGGCCTATGGGCGTCGACATGAGTTAATAATAATAATAATAATAATAATAATAAAAGTACGTGTTTGGTTCTTGGCATGACGTAGAATTTTCCATGAATAGTCAACAATGGCACTCTCGAATTCCAGAGATGTCACATCCCCATTACTCGTTCATATTATATCATTCTATGGCACATTATTTTCTACATTATCATTAATCTTGCAACAAACGAAACCTAAAGGTTGACAATTTTCATTTATATTATTAATCGTTTTATCATACTTGCTGACAATGAATGATGGTATGCTTTTCCATTAAATTTCATTATTTGCCCAATCAAGTAAAAAAAAAAAAAATTCTTGTGATTGAATTGATCTCATCACCAAATATATATATATATAGGCAAGTGCTAAGTTACTTAGGGGCTCCCATATATATATATATATATATAATCGACTGAGACAAATCCCAAGTTTATTGTTGATTGTTTTTATGAACACTAATATTTCTGATTAAGGGTTATTATGACTAACGAAAGAGACTATGGAGACCAAACTACATCATTTTATAATGTTGTGGCAGAATCCAATGTTCTACTCCATAAGAACGATTGACATTTTTGGAGGACATGTCCGTTACTTCAACTAAATTAAGAGGAATGGAGACACAAGTGGCTCGACCCCTCGGACCTCGACCCAAAGCTTAGGGGACGGATGGAACCGAAGTACACAGAACCCACGAAGGCCACTTGCTCTTCTAGCCGAATGATAATTTTCTCCCAATTATCTGGAGTTGGTCTCGGGCTTACACTTGACAGACTTCTAGGCTGTACTAGAAGTGTATGTATCTAGAATCTCAGTGGAATTTAGATTTCATATATATAAAGAATATCCCATAAAGAGATTAAAGGAAGAATAAAAGAAGTTGTTTGTTGGAACCTTTTTTTTTTTAATTCAATTCATGGAAGAGGTACTACTACTGACGGAGAATCAAACTTAAGCACAAATTATAGGCCCGACGCTTTCAGAACATTTGGCAATTTACCTTAGAGTTGAACTATTAGCACACCTCTAACATTCTTTTTAAACCCCTTTTCTCTACATACTCTTCTTAATTCCTAAAATAACCCTCATTTGTTGTACTTTCTTAATAAATCCCTGCATCAATACTTAAAAAAAAAATATTAGGCACTCTCTCTCGCTCTTCTCCCATTCCAAACCACTTTCAATCTCTTCTTGATTATATCATTCATGAATTTATTATTTTTATCTCTACCTGTCTTTGTTTTTCTTAATAGGTAATAACCTTAGTATATACATAAAGACGTGTGTGAATCTCTAAAAAAAAAAATTGGCCTAAGTAAACAAACTTCACAAAATTATTTTTCCTACAAAAACTTTGTTTATATTTAGATCAAATTCTTATTGTATGACAATTCATTATTTTTTCAAAATTTATAGATTCAATGAGTTTATAATGGAGAAAAAAATAAGAAAACATAGGTGGGTTTAATTAGATAAGTTTTATTTTTAATATAATTAAGTATAAAGAGCAAATTTGTAAATAAAGAACAAAAGGAGTTTCATAAGAGATATAGAGGGGTGCCAATAGCGTCACTCTTTACCTTATTCATAGCCCAAGTTCATTTCACATGGGGTCTGAAAGTATAATAGTAAGGGATAGATAGAAACCCAAACTTTAGTTTTTCTTTAAAGCCCATTATTTCTGGTCAGCGCTGGCCCTGCCCATTTTGATTCAGCTTCGATTCTCTTTCGAACACGAGCAAGAGAAAGAGTAAAAGTTATCTTCAATCTTCATAATTGGTTCAGCTTACTTACTGCGTGTGCAAGAAAGAAGAATGGAATTGGCGGCTTCAGTGTCGCATGGCCACGGGTCATCTTCCTTCTTACATGGATCAGCAAAACCAAAGTTAAACTCTGCTTCAGCTCTTTTCACGGGGGCCCCACTGTCGCTCTCTCCATCCTCCACCGGTACCTCAGTCTTTCTCTTATCCCATTTCTTCTTGGTTTTTTAATTTTATTTTATTTTTTTAAAAAAAAAAAAAAAACTGGGAATTTTCTTACTTTAATAAAAGCACGTATTAGTTATTATGTTATGTATTACATACAATGTGGTCCTGGTTGTTCAATTCAGGAAGACAAGCACGTTGTCCGAAGAAACTCGTCGTTCATGCAAAGAGAATTTCTGGTTTAGAGGAGGCCATGAGAATTAGGAGGTATTTCTTCTTCTTCTTTTTTTATTACGTTATTTTATCGTCTCTCATTTTAGTTTTAGTTCACTGCTCTTCAGTTCCTGATCATTTCTAGTATTGTCATGTTATCTTTTTTGAAGGTTTAGTATTGTTATTTTGGTATTACGGATGCACAGAATTAGAAATTAAAATGTGAAAGAGAGGCACTTCTAGCTACCTACTCTAGTTACGAGTGCCAACCACCTTTAAGCTCTTCGAGTTTTAAAATTGACAGTTTTTGTTTTCAGCAGGTGGTATCATATAAAGCAGTCTGGCAACTTATTAGAGACTTTAAATATTTACTCTGCTTCATTATCTAAAGTTGATTGTGTTAGCTTTGAATAGATTGAATTTGAAGCTTATCTTTCTCTGTATGCGGTTTAATTTAACGTGGTTAACTAAATTGCTACAAATTTTGGTTAGAGAACGTGAGCTTCAAACTACAACTAAATTTAGAAAAAGACCACCTTTGAGGCGTGGAAGGGTATCTCCGCGACTTCCCGTGCCTGATCACATACCCAAGCCTCCTTATGTAAGTTCAACTTCGCTTCCAGACCTTTCACCTGAGTACCAAATTCACGATTCTGAGAGCATTGCTAAAATGAGGGCTGCGTGTGAACTAGCTGCGCGAGTCCTGGATGCTGCTGGAAAATTGGTCAGGGTAAGAAATTGCATTATCATTTAACTGTTTGCACTTTGGGTATGAGTAGAATCCGAGAGTTGCATTCATTCATGAACATTGTATAGTCATATCCACATAATCTTGATGTGTGCGATTGATCATCCGGTTGAATGTGAGCCATTAGAGGAGATGCCTTGCTGAATATAGGTCATTGAAAAAAAAAAAGACAAAAATTCTGTGAATCTCCAGAACTCGAACAAACTTTCTGAATTTTTATGGTTGTTTCTCATTGTTCTCTTTACATGTTGTAATCATAAAGCAGGACAGATATTGAAAGTTATAGTTCTCATTTTGGATTGGAGAAATAGCATGCCTTACTTCGTATTCACTTTTGGAAAACAAACTTTTCTGTTAAGTAATGGCTCAATTATGTTCTTATTTTATCACTGCATTTACCCTTCTTACCCATCTGGTGCCTTGAACTGTTATCTTGGCATGTTATTGACATTTCATTTATAATATTTTTTATTAAAAATTTTATCAGCCATCGGTGACAACCAATGAAATTGACAAAGCAGTGCACCAAATGATAATAGAGGCTGGAGCTTATCCTTCACCTCTTGGCTATGGAGGATTTCCTAAGAGTGTGTGTACATCAGTTAATGAATGCATGTGTCATGGAATACCTGATTCTCGCCAGTTACAGGTATGGTGTGGGACTATTGTTGCTTTCTATAACGTGATTTATATCATCATTAATGAGTTTTCTCTTTGCAGGATGGTGACATAATAAACATTGATGTGACAGTTTATTTAAATGTATGTTCTCGACTTTATTTTCATCCTGGCTTGTTTATTTATATGATTGACTAACTCTGAGGTTTCCTGGTTTTTGAGGAATTTCAGCATGACATACTCTTGTTTTGTCTTTAGGGTTACCATGGCGATACATCAAAGACATTTCTTTGCGGCAATGTTAGTGATGGGCTTAAACGCCTTGTGAAGGTAACTTTTATTAGTTTTTTAAGAGAAAAAAATGAATTATGTTTTCTTGTTACCATTGCTAAATGTCTCATTAGTTTTATAATTAATTGAATTATCTATCTGGACTTTGCAGTTGCTTAAATCATGATTTGATATGACTGTATTTCATGTTATGCATGCATCAATACAAAAAATGAATAATCTTCAAATGTTGCTTTGAATTGTTGATATTCTTCATTATTACCTTATGGCAGGTTACTGAAGAATGCTTGGAGAAGGGTATAGCAGTTTGTAAAGATGGTGCTAGTTTCAAGAAAATCGGAAAGAGAATCAGGTCTAATTTCTCTCGTTCATTCGTGAAAAGTTGAACTGGAAAGAAAGCAACATTTCTATAGCTGAAACAGTGTAACAAAATCCAACGAGAAAAAAATATATCAAGGGTGAATTAATAACAGAACTGGGTGAGAAACTAAATATGTAAATATGATAATTTACATAAAACTATGCAGCAAACTGGAAGGATAATCATGGTGCAATCACATTTTGTAGTATGATAATTTTCATTGAACTTAGTTTGCCCGTTATCTTTTTCTTACATCTTAACTGGATCATGTCTCAGTGAGCACGCTGAGAAATATGGTTTCGGTGTAGTGGAACGTTTTGTTGGGCATGGCGTAGGGAAAGTCTTTCATTCCGAGCCAATCATATATCATAACCGTAAGTGATCTTTTGATAGCAATAATCTTGTATATCAACATTCCAAGTTAAAACATATGCATATAATTTGGAAAAATTTAAGTTGTTCTTAGATGCTGATTTCTTTTATGATGTGAGATTAATTCATTAATTGTACTTCTCTAGCATTAAATTGTTTTAAAGTTCTCTGAGTGTAAGTGTTGAGTGTTTGACAGGCAATGAAAATCCTGGCTGTATGGTTGAAGGTCAAACATTTACAATTGGTAAGTGCATTTATCTCTCCCCTGGGAATCAATGAACTATTTTGATTGTTTATCATTTCCCAACTTTTCTTCAGTTATTCCGGCAAAAAACTCATATTAAATGAAACCTGCTTACTCCCAAATCCTCCTGAAATAGATAGGTCCAGGCAGCCATTATTCTTTTGGGTATATATATAGATATTGTGGCATGCAGTACAAACATGCTCCTTACCATGTCTGTTCTTCCTTCAGTCTGCTTCTCCTGGTAACCGCAAGACAAATTTGAATTTTAGGGTAATGAGATTTTGTCCAAAATGTGAGCTAGTTGGCACTGATTTTTATGTATATAGCATGTTATTTCTTTAAGATAAGAAATAAAACCGCTCTGCGTAGTATCTAAGCTAATTTGGGTTGATGCTAATGATGAGTTTTTGGCTTTCTTGACTACAATTTCAATAATTGTAGATCCTGGTAAAGCCTTTGAAATTGATACTATTGATCTGTTTTACCTTTTTTTGCAGAACCAATTCTTACAATGGGAAGCATTGAGTGTATAACTTGGCCTGACAACTGGACGACTTTGACTGCTGATGGCAACCCTGCTGCACAGTTTGAGCATACTATTTTAATTACTAGAACTGGTGCAGAAATTTTAACAATATGTTGAAACAATCATTTGATCACTAATAATTTTTTGGCCACATTATACAATAATATAAGTACATGGTGAAGGATTCAAACAAGCTTCTATTCATATTGCTCTAGTTTTAAAGTTAAGGTTGATAAAATGCCCTTGTATTTTTAAAACTATGTTCATCATGCTTAGATAAACTGCTTAAATATTCGGTCTTTCTACTTATAGTCTTAGGATGCATCTCAAAGCAATTTAGGATGATTAGTCACTAGAGCACTGGTTGGCTATGTATGTTTTTCCTGACCTTAAGGTCGACTGGCTTACCATGTTGCATTTGCATTTTATAATTACTGGGGTAGCATCTTCCGTGTGACTGTTCAGGAAACTAAATATTATTGAGCTACCATCTAGAAATTCAGAAAGAAACAAGTTGTCAGTGTGCTTGCTTTTACACATTAGTTGGTTATACGTTTTTGTTTGTAATTTTTAGATAGCTTTTCTCCGTCACTTCAGGCTTAAACTTCTGTTGCACTTGAAAGTACTGTAACCTTATTTTATTTTAAATCCTTTTTGAGAAATAATCCTTTGTGATAATTACTAATGTGGAAACCTTCTCAGGACTTGCTTTTATGAAACTCTGTTTGATATTCTGGAACCATCATTCCATCTCCACCTCCTTGATAGGTTTTTAACCCATTTTTAGTGTTTTGTTTATTTAAATTACATTGGTTGTGATTGTGGTTCCAGACGGAGCACATAATTATTGCTTTTTACAAAAGCAAGATTGGTTACTCATTATGGTTGTCGAAGCTCAGGTAAGTCCTGCTTCCCCTTCCGATTGATTAATATAAATGATCATGCATCACAAATAGGTATCAGCTGGTTCCTTAGTGTAAACTTTGATTCGCTTCTTCAGAACTAAGGAGTAATTCATCTTTGAAATTTTTTTGGGATATGTGCATGAATATTTTATGATTCTTTTATTGAAAGTTGACGCAACATAGGCTGACCCTTTGGTTCTAGAATGATGGGGTGTCTATGTTTGATGAGGACCACAATTCATCGTGTTTTGAGGTTTTTCCCCCCCCCCTCGCAACATTCATCTCGTGTTGCCAACCTCTATAGACGGCTAATAGCTTGTTTGCATTCATACTTTTCTAATTAATTAATGATTTATGATTTGCTGAGTTCAAATGGTGCAAGGGAATCAGACATGGAGTTTATTTTGAAATACCGATTGATTATGACTCTAGTATGGCATAGCTCGAACAATGACACCCTCATTTGATATTGGAAGGCCAAATAAATCCCTATTAGAAGAGGACTTCAGTCCCAACAATGAGTCTTAGTAATTGCTGAGACTCGAACTCATGTGCCCAAAGTTATTAGCCGCATGAGTTGCCAATGGGCTAAGATCGGACATGGAGTTGACTTGACTAAAAGAGTATTTTTATAGCCGTCTATTACTCCATGTGTGGTAATAAACCAAAGAATGGTTCTTAAGAGTATCTGAAAGTAAGTTTATCGTGTTCAATTTGACTATATGATTTAATAGGAAACCATTGACCTGTCTCGTTTTGGCCCGCGTGATTCATGCAGGTATCTCGACATTTCAGTTTCTAAGGACTATGTTGTTATAAGTCAATGTTTTACAAAACAAAAGTTGTATGGTTTCTCAAGAGAGGACCAAAAAAAAAAAAAAAAATTGCAACAACCACAGCATAATTTATGCTGTATCTGGGTCTTTGATTTCGATTTGAAAAGTCTCAGTACGTGAATTTTCTTCGTTTTCTGAGAATTAACGTGCTGGGACACAGAGATGATTAGCTTCGAGTCGTGCATTCTCTCACTCGCGATTGAATTGGCGACGAATTTGAGCTCTTGTAGAGAAACTATTACTTATATATTTTTCGCAGATCTTTCAATTTGACACGTAAATAAATACAGTCCGAGGTGGAATCAAAAAAGAAAAATAAACACATTGAGTTGTGTGTGTCACAGGGCGTCATCACCAAATTAAGATTAGAAATTTAGAATTTTGTCATTACTTGGACTTCTTGTTGAGATGTCTAGATTTGATTAGTACCTAAAGCCTCCGAAAGATCTTTCACCGGCCGCTCAAAGTCAAGCTCAACAATGTTTACGCAGGTTTCCCGCATAAATATGAGTGTTCTTGAACATACAAAAATACCATTTTTATTTCAAGTACTGAGACTTATTGGTAAGAGATTCATTTGTATAATTCGGCCCCCAAGTGTTCAAACTCTGGGTTCACAACGATTAAAAATATGTCCATAATAATTCTTCTAAAAAACACGCAACAATTACTGAGATCAATTGAGTGGGGCTTTTAAAAACACAAACCAAAATTACTGACCGATAAGATTCGCTTCTTATATATATATATATATATATATATAAAAGCAAAATCCGAAAGGATCTCATTGTGGCTAATTTTTTATTCATCAGTCATAACTTATATTCATTATACGTATGGTGTAACAATTCGTACCAAAAAAATAATGACTAAAATGAGGAGTGGGGGGCCGGGGCAACCGGGCAAGCCCCCCATCAAGAACACCGACAACACCACTCCAGGGCTTCTTCCGACCAAGCTTTATGCAACGTCTACTCATTATATATAATAAAAGTACCGCATTGCATTTCCGCTCAAATGCGGATCACATGCAACTCCGACCGACCACTTTTGTTAAGTTGGGCTGTCCATTTCATTGCCCTCCCACCTCCCACATTAAAAATTTCCCACGTGCCCATTACAATCAGCGACTAATTAAATAATCTCCCAGGACACCTGTTCGCTTGTTGTTGTTGGTTGTTATAAAATACACACACACGCGCACACTCTACTACGCTCCATTTCATTTCTTGAATCATCGCCATCCAGATAACTTTACTCATTCAATATTCTGCAAATCAATAATGGCCTCTGCAAGCTCTCTCAAGCCCATCTCTTATTCTCTGAACCTCCCTAACTCGAGATCCTCTTCTTCCGAAACCCAAAGGTTGCTAGGTTTCAAATCATCTTTTTCCTCTCATCATCGAAACCTCAGTCTCTCAACAACCCACCAAGATGTCTCAAGAAGAAGCTCCAAGAACAACGTCACCACCAAAGCTTTCTTCTTCAACAAACCCAGCAGCCAACCAGATTCTTCCAGGCCTGGTAATTATTATTAACTGATATATATACCATTTTTATGTGTGTTAGTTAATAGACTACTTAATTCTTCTCTGAAATTTATTTTATTTTGCAGCTAATAATAAGGTTCAAGAACTGTTCGTGTATGAGATCAACGAGCGGGACAGAAACAGCCCGGCAATTCTGAAGCTAAGCCAAAAGCCTGAACATCTCACAATCGGCGACCTTGTGCCCTTCACGAACAAGCTCTACACCGGCGACTTACAGAAGCGCATTGGCATCACGGCGGGGCTCTGCGTGTTGATCAAGCACGAACCGGAGAAGAAGGGTGACCGGTTTGAAGCGATTTACAGCTTCTACTTCGGTGACTACGGTCACATATCCGTGCAGGGAGCTTATTTGACTTACGAAGACACGTACTTGGCCGTCACCGGTGGCTCCGGGATCTTTGAGGGCGTGTACGGACAAGTCAAGTTGCATCAAATTGTTTTCCCTTACAAGTTGTTTTACACTTTTTACTTGAAGGGTGTCGCTGACTTGCCGCAAGAGCTTCTGGTGAAACCCGTGGAGCCGTCGCCGACCGTCGAGGCTGCTCCGGCTGCCAAGGCCACCGAGCCTCACGCCGCCATCAGTAACTTTACCAATTAATTAACTGATCCATGATGCGGCAGGCATTTCTTTTTCATTTTAGTTTGATCAAGTAGTCGGTGTGTGTTCCCTCGGCGGCCGTGTTAATTAATTACTCTTTTTTTTTTATTAATATAAAATAAAAATAAAAATAATTCCACTAGCTGTTTTTTGCCTTGGACTTGGATGGGTTAGGTTCGTCACGCGACTACATAGTATTTTCTTAGTTGCATTTAAAAATGTTGTTCTTGAAAATAATGGCGAGAGAAACGTGGATACTTTTAATTCGCTGATATAAATTTTAAGAGGAGAGAAATTTTAAAATATTTTTGATGTATTAGCATTAATTGATACGTACATAGAATTTAATATAACCCTCATTTATGATGATTTTTTAAAATAAATAAATAAATAATTTTTAAATTTTTATTAAATTTTTTAGCAACACATACATTTAAAGGTTTGAGTACAAACACAGTATTAAATTTGGTTCCCGTAAATGGTGTTTTGAAAGAATGGAGGGAGAAGAGAAGATTTTACAAGTAGAATACTCGTCATTACAATCTTTGAGATAAGAAATTTTAAAAGGGTCATAGTTGAATTGTTTACAGAAACTGTCTAACTCTGTTTTTTCTTTTATTGAAAAATCTAAAATAAAGAATTTAAATATTGTTAAAGTATATTTTATTTATCAAAATAAAATAAATAACCTACTTAAATCAAAACAGTCTGATATAATATTTTTATAAAAAGATTTTATATATATATATTTAATATCAGATTCTAAAATTTCTGTTGAAAGGGACTCGGACGTCACTCGTAATCCTAAAGAAAAATGATGATATACGACAAACGCGACGCATTATCCATCCAATCAAATATTTGGGCCTTTAAACATAATGCGCGTCCCAGCTGTAACACGTTCTTTCTTTCTTTTCATGTTTTTGTTGTGATTAACGAACCTGTTTTGTTTATGTTTATTTTATTTGAGCGGAAGTGATTGATGAGATGGATGCTTGTGTTTTCTTTGTATAAATTACGCACCAAAGGCCATTAGCAAAGGCCCAAAATTGATCTCGTAGGAGACGACTGCTGCTGGCGATTGTGCCCGAAATTTGTCGGGACAAGACTAAAGCGGCGCCTTTTTTTTTTTTTGGCTGTTTTGGTTTTGTCATGTCCGGGCTGAATTACGGCAAAAAAGAAAATCAACAATTCGAGGATGAGCAAGATCCAATAAAAGCGAATTAATGCATTGTGAACAATGGATGAATATTTATCCATTAATAATACTTATCTAGTTCTTATAATTTGATCATTTGCCTAAATGATTTTTGTATTTTAAATAATTACTCAAAAATGTATTGTTGTATCATATCATTTTTCTATTTTATTATTTCATATTTTTCAACATATTCAATTTGTTGGAATTTCTTGTTATACCAGATAAAAAAAGTTATTTTATTCTTTAAAAATTAAACCCGACTTTTATAAAAATATATATATATATATATATAAACATCTTAAATAATTTTTTTCTAATGCAAAGACTAATTAAATGCAATTGACTAAGAATATATATGAAGTCAAAGAGCGTCTACCTACCGAACGAGTATGCAAGTTCGATCCAAATAAACGAGTCATTGATTCGAATATCCTTCCAATGCGTAAAGACAGAGTTATTACGAGCCTATCTCTACATTTGAATCTAAAATGGGCCACTCCAGAGAGAAGCGAAGGCATATTGGATTTCGTAAGTAGGGGCCTAGGCGGTCCAAAAGCCATGTGGAGTCAGCTGCAAAGAACTTCTTCATACAGGAATCTAAATTTTAGAATCCTAATTTACAGGCCTTACAATTCAAGTCAGAGTTTGTAGAGGGAAAATTTTTTTAAATTAAAGGAAACAAAAAAGTACCTGTTGATCAATGATAATAATATCTAAAATAACGAGCACTTCTTGATGTAGGAAGCATATGTAAGTAAAATATATTAAAAATTTTATATTTTGAGGCAATTTACTATTTAGTAATTTATAAAGATTTATCTTGTTTTAGAAAGTTTATTTGAGTCACATTTGAAAGTCTAGTTTAATTTTACATAATTTCTCTTATTGGAGAAGGATTACAATTAAGCTGGCTATTAGTATAAATAGGCTTGTTATTTACAGTTATATAATACCTTTTAGATCTTCAATTAATAACATTTGAGATTATTCCCAATTAGGTTTATACAAGTTTTTTTTTTCTTTGAGAGCTATTATTTTTTTATGTATTGGGGACATATGCCATATCAACATTTAGAGTGCGTTTGAAATTGGGGTCGGGTAGCTGTAACTTTTAAGTTACAACATTAAAGTGTTTGGTAAACACTAACTGTTGTAGATTGAGAGTTATGTTGATATGATTTTTCACTTGTGTAATAAAAAATCTATTATATTTTTAATAATTTTATCAAAATTATTGTTTAAGATTTATATTTACTATATATTATTAACGTTTGTTTTATAGTTACAGTTTTTTTTTTTTTTTCTATTGTAGCTTCCCAAACAGGACCTTAACATCGCTTCCACGCTGTGTCACTTCTTACCAATGAAATGCTTAAAGTTGAATTATCATAAATTCAAAATCGTTCTTGCATCATCTTGAAGCCTGTGCAAATTAACAAGCCTACAAAACCGATTCCAGCAGTTCAACCTTTAGTTGAGTTGAGTTGAGTTGAGAGAGTGTAATAAGTCTGTAAGATGTACAACCAAGGCACAGTGCTAGCTAGTAGCAAAAGTAGCACACGCAACGTGAAGACTTTAATTTAGAGAGTATCGTTTCACTTTTACTTGATTACACTGTTGAATCTGCACGCTGTTGATCAGTGTGCTCACTTTAAATCTTTTGTTTGCTATGGTATGGTACGTATATATATATATATATATATATGCACAAGAACGGGTTCAGTTTGCATCAGAAGCCTGTTTTCAAGAATGATTTTTGTGTACTTAATTTCACTTTTTACTCCCTTTGATTAATTGAATAGTTGTGCAAGTACCAAGTTAACATCTTTTTATCTGTAACTTTATTTATTTTCTCCAAATATTTCTATTGTATTTCTTTTCTTTTTATAGAATGGCATGATCATTGTCCAGTTAGGTGCGCTATGCCACCGAATTTCCATTAATCGCCATTGATATTGTACTATTATGTAATCAAAAAACTTACAGGTATCAGTGATTCACTCGAGTAGTTAATTAACCAAGATAATCCTTGAGTTTCTTGAACGAACTATTTGCTTGGTATATATCAAGTCTTTGGATGCCACTTTTAACGTTAAATATCAAGTCTTTAAATTGAATGAAATCAGTTACTTCAAATATGTGCAAAACGTGTAAGATAAAATAACCTTCATGCACATTCTCACAATAAATAAATAAAATTTTAATGGATGAAACTATTTTAACTTAAATTTTGACCCAAAAGAATTTTGAGTCATTAGTCTCATCTTATATAATCTCATGACAGATTGTAGATGAATTGCATTGCAAGTAATCAATGACTCAATTTCTCTTTAAATTTTAAGTCAAAAAGCTAAGTTAAAAACAATGCATTTTAAATAAATTAATGTATTCTTAAACATAAGGTTTTCCCATACTTGTGCATTTCCCTCTTAATAAACATTCAACCCTAGGGATCCCAACACTTGAGTTCTGATGTAATAATTTATCTGTAATTATCGCATCATATTAATTCTTGATGTCTATAAATTTTTCGTGAATTATGAGTTCACTTCTTTATGACAAACATCAATAAAATAAGGACTTGAATGCTATTTTTAACATTAAACATGTACCTTTAAATTTTATGAGATTAATTATTTAAAATATGTGTAAAACATTTAAGTTAAGATAACCGTCATGCATGTTCTCCCAATAAATAAAGAACTTTAAATGGATGGAACTATTTTAACTTGAATTTTGACTTTAAAAAATGAGTTATTAATTTCGTTTTATATAATCTAACGGCAGACATGGTAGATGAATTGACATTGCAAGTAATCAATGACTCAATTTCTGTTTAAATTTTATGTCAAAAGCTAAGTTAAAAACAATGCATTTTAAATAAATGTATTCTTGAATATAAGATTTTCCTATTATAGCATTCTTGTTATCGCCGCTGAGTATATAAACGTACTCATGTAATTGTTACATCATATTAATTATTAATGTATATTAATTATTTGTGAATTATAGCTTCACTCCTCTATGATGAACATTAATAAAATAAATGTTAAAATCCCTAGTACTGCCTTTAGCATTAAATATTTTGGAGAAGATAACGTCACTTTGTTAACATTAGAATGACATTTTGGGACGTGAAATCTTTGACATATACTTATCATTCCAAGACGTCTGCTTGACAAATGATTATCAAGAACTTACAACTTAAGGCTTAAATCTATGAGATCAATCGTGAGAATTTAAGGACTTGTTTGGAATTAAAGTTGGACAGTTATAGGTTTATAGCTTAAAAGTTATAATATCAAACTATTTGGTAAACACTAGTTGTTGTAATTTGGAAGCTATATTGATATGATTTTTCACTTTTATAATATAAAATCTATTATATCTTTAATAATTTTGTTAAAATTATTATTTAAAAATTATATTTATTATATATTATTAATTTTTATTTAATACTTACAGTTTTTTTTCTACAGAAGTTGTAGTTTAAAAGTTAGGGCATCTCAATCCTCAATTATAAACATGGCTTGATCTTCTTCCTTACGTTAGCATCCCATAGCATATATACATATTGGTGATGATGAATAAAATAACCTTAATTAAGACATAATTAATGAAGCTTAAGCATAAGCAATAAAAGCCAAACAAAAAGGACTTGAAGGGAAAAATAACAGGTGGGCTGAAAATAAGTTGTAGCATCTCTTCGTATATGTTCTGAAAAAGGGCAAAAAGTTAAAAATTAAAAATTAAAAAAAGAGGCAGCTCTTTTGGGTGAATCCCCAAAAACAGTAAAATTATCAGTGGTCCCGGGTTACCCCCCGGCCATACACTGCCAAAAGGGCTCGATCAAAGTGTTTCTAGTGGTAGTCTAAGCTCAGTGTGACTCAGTATTATTATGTAACATCAACAAGTTAAAAAGTGAACAGTAGAATCTGTGGCTCACTTCACTCCATACTCATTCACTGTACATGTCTGCATGCATGTCTGCTTGTATCTGCAGTCACTCCTGATTTTTCTTGACCAAATTTTTAAATAAATCAATAAATAAATAAGTAATCAATTAATTGTCACTCACTCACTCACTCACTCAACTCTCTCTAGCTCATCTCTATCAAAATTTTGTAGGTGCATATGTATGTGTGTACATATTTTTACGAAAAAGGTATAACAAAAAGGTGCTTTGAATTAGATAGTGTAACTGCCACTTTAAGCATTAAATGTCATATAGGTTATAGAAAACTCGGGCTTTCATTCCAGCATCTGTCGTCTTCATCAAATGTCTCCATATTAGATTAAAAGTGAACCACTCACTAATAATCCATATAATCTTAATTAGCTAATAATTAATAATACTTAAAGGAAAGTACAGAACCATTGATGTCTCCACCATCAACTTCATCTTCTTCTTCATCAAAATCATTATCTTCATCTTCATCTTCTTCAACTTCACGACCAAACTCCACAGTATGCGGTGCATGGCCATCACCAAAGGAACGCACATGGTCTTTAAGCGACCTCTTGTGCTTAAAATCAGAACCACAAATGCAAAACCATAATTTCCCACAATTTTTCTCGTGAGTCCTCCAATCACCTCTAACAGCAAAAGGCTTACCGCATTTCCTGCACCCGAAAGGCTTGGCTCCGTGCTTTCGCTTGTAATGTGTCTGCAGCGTTCGAAAATCCTTCAGTGGCCTTGATCTTGGATGCCCAATGTTGTTCTTGCAACCCTCAGCACAGCAATAACAAGGCAGTCTCAGCATAGAGGAAACCGCTTTTGTCCCTCTTAGTGACTCGGGCCCCTTCCTGTACTGTGAACCATGCCCCCACATATGCATCTACATAGAGGGAAAAAATATTAAAAAAATTAATTAACTAAGCATGTAATAATAAGCAAGTGCTTCCTTATGTGATCATTTTATGGATTGAGACCTGCATGTTGTTGTATCGATTGAAAGTTTTGTTGCAGACAGGGCAAGAGAACTGTGTGGGGCCAACGAGGATTTGCTCCGGGGATGGAATCCAGTACTGCCCTTCGACTAGTTTATTAACAATGTCATTAGGAGTAGGGTTAGAGGTAGAGCCGGCGGCTTCAGCTGTTGGGGGACCAATGTGGAGAGCTACTGTTACACCACTATGATGACTTGTTGGATTTTGGTGGTTATTATTATGGGCAAGTAATTGATTTGAAGTGGAGTGTTTGGAGACTCGTTGACCGGGAGGACCGAGGGAAAGAACAATGGAATCTTCATCTTGATGTTGTTCATCAGCAGCTTCGAAACAAGCACCTTCACTGGAGGATATGTAAGCGAAGGGCGCTGGAGTCTGCATGCTGATATGATGAATATATGAGTTAGAGAGAAAGAGAGAGATTTAGATTTGTTAGATCTGTGGAGTAGATCCGTGGGGACGAGAGAGGCATTAAATAAAGAAATGCTATTGGTATTTGGGTTTTGTGCTTTGTGTTTTGTGTTATGTTGTTGTGTTGTGAAGGTTAATTAACAAGATTGTTAATTTGCTTGAGAGAAAGCACGTGGAATGAGAAAAAAAATAGATAATGTTATTTGATGTTTTAATAAAATGGGTGTGTTTGGGAATGAAGGAGACAAGGAACCGGCAAATGAGTGAGAGATACATGTAGCGAAAGATGCATAGAATAGCGTACCAATTAGTAATTTAGTATCTCTGAAGCTCCTGCATTATCTCTTCTTCTACAGCTTTCTTCTGCCTGCCTGCGTACATTCAATTTAATTTACTCTTTTTCTCTCTCTATTTCCAAACAAAGGCTTGTGCACATCATGTAGACTTGGAGCAATGGTAACTGTGGAGAGAAATGCGTGAGCATCTCTTTCCAACTTTTGTTATTAATAATGACATTTCGATAGTGATAGTTACGGAGATTTAGGGTTTCTCGAGGTGGAACTGGAAAGAGATGTTTTGATGATTAAAAAAAAGAAAATCAAATGAATTAATAAACATAAAGAAAAAGGGACAAGGACACACAGTTCTCTAGGGTTTGGTTTTAATGTATAAATAGATTCTACTGTTTCAGAAATGGGGCACACTCCTCCATTGCTCCTTTGGAAAAATAGATCTCATAATCACGTAGATTTTGGAAAATAGAATTTAACATGATGTTTGATTTTTTTTTTTCCAATCAAAAGAAAAATACTAGGACAGTAAACTTTGTATGTCTATTCTTATAATGTTAGGAGCCTGCTTGTACATTAAGACAAATATTGAGAGGAAAAAGAAAAAGAAAGGAAGAACCACGGTACATGAGTATATGTCATGTAAAAACGTCATTAAATCTACAGTTACTGCCAAGTCCTGGTCACAGTTTTAAAGAGCAAGACTGTAAATGCAAACAAGATAAGCTAGGGCTAACATTGTTACCATATGAGACTGTCCTTGGTGAGGTACAAAGATTTGAATTCTGAAATAAACTATAAGAGGAATAAAATTTTTGATTGCTAGTGGTATGCATTAGTTCCATCATAGTACATAAATGTGAAAATTCTTAACTGTAGATGTAAAAGTGAGATAAAATTTTGAGGATTCTTTCTACTCACAATTCACACCGCTCATATCCACAGTAGTCAAGATCAGTTCTTCTGCTTCATAATGTAACACTGTTGCACAGTCATTACTACTTTTCACCAATAAAGTAATCAATCAATCAATCAGGGCACAACGTTATTAATTGACCAAACCAAATAGTTCGTGGGCCATCATTTTGGTTGGACAAAACCCGACTCGAATCTTTATTTTACTGCAATTAATTGTTTCGTCCATCCCATCAATGTGATTGTTTCAAAGCTTCCACTAGACCAGCCTGTGATGCTCACCTTATGTAATCCCCCAAAAAAGGTTTAATTAAAAGTACTAGGTTTGGTCTTGGCTTGACAATAATCCCACGCATCTTGTCTCCTTTTTGAGTTTTTTAATTAGATAAAAAGAATTAGGATGGTCACAAAATCAAAATGTATTATTATCTATTGGCAATATCCTGACATGATCGCTAACACAGCAAAGAGAGTTTTAGCTAACCATGAAGCTTGATGGGTGCATGATGATGGATCCCTACTACAGCATTATAAGTATTGTTTGTACATGACATGAAATTTGAATATGGTCTTTCGTGTGCCAAGGCCAAGTAACCTCATGTGAAACAATAACGTAAATGGGTGCTTTTGGCAACATAAGTTTTGCTTTTTCTCGTCAATGCTTCAACTTATTGGAAGTATATATCAGGGCAATAGTTTAATAGTACCGCTTTATTTCGGTCATAAACTACGGTGTTTTGTGTTTATAAATTGTCTACCATGAAAAGTTAAGTTTAAAATTGAGCCCAAAATTAATAGTTTTCATCAGTTATAAAATTTTATTATCTAGTAGATAAATGATGCATGATAATTGAGACTCAATTATTGGGATATCAATCTCAATCATTATTCTTTCTAAAAGAAAAAATACTGAAGCTGAATTCAATTATTCTAAAGAAAAGATAAATATAAAACAAATTTCCTAATAGTATTAGGAAAAAAGACTTCTATTGCTGTTTTGGACCTAAAAGGCTGAAATTTGGTACAAATATTACATACTTCATAGCCAAAGATGGTGAATTTTTTTCATCTCATTGAAAGTTTCAAAACTGTACATGCACATTATATGCCTAAAAAAATACTAATACTTCAGAAACCTTATTTCTTCTATTATTTTATGTTTTTGTTTCATCAAATAGTAGTTGTGCATATGCATGATTGGATTTTTGTTGATATTATACTAATTAACGTAATATGCACTATATTGTTGTTTGTTACTCTTCATTTTTAATGTTATAGGGCATATAGCCTATTATGTTAGTTTTTATAAATGTAATTATAAATTCGTATATATTTCTTTTAATAAAAACTTAAATCAAGCAAGACTGATCTTAGTCCATGAAACTGAGTACTCTAATCAGCCATTAAGATTAGGCCGGAAGTGAAGACGTACAATATAAAGTCAAGGCTACAGATTAATGAAAACTGATAAACTTTAATGCTAGTAAATTTTTTTAACTGTAGTTTTTGTTCATTCATTGTAGGGTGGGTGTCCATACCAAATTAATGATATTCTTATAAAGCTGAAAATCCATAGCATTATAGTTATAAACTCATCATATTACAATAAAAAAAAAATTACTGGGCTAAACTAAGTTTATAATGGCACTGTTCAGACTTTTATCCTTACTTATATTAAATGAATATTTACTCCATCCCCATTGCTGGGAAGATATCCACACCTACCAAATTATATAATTGAGAGAAGGATAAAATCCTATTCTATGATAGGGTATTTGCCCTTAAAGAGCACAGGGTCGTCATTGCGCTACAAGCCACTTATAAAACTCATTATTTATGTGCATAAAATGGAAATCATCTTTCGCCAGGATTAGTGAAAAAAATTGATGGTTGTATTATATAAACAAATGAACCTAATCTTTTTACATATAGTGATTATTTCTTGTAAGAGAAATATTCATTTCTTTATACAAATTGTATTCCTTCTTAATAAGTTATTCAAAGGAAAAATTATTTATTATTTGAATAGTAATCCTCTTAAAGAAGAAAATATTCTAAGAAAAAAAAAAAGAGACATATACCCTAACACACATGTATGTTTGATTGACAAACAAGGCTTTGCTGCATGTGTGTGATGAAAAAAAAAATGCAAGAAAGAAAAAGGGGGGGGAAAAAAAATCATTTACTGTAGTTTTGCATGGCCGCATGGGGTTCGCTTGGTGAATACAGTAAACATTGTGACGTGAATTGCGGGAAAGATAAAAGTGAAGAAGAGTGCCAAATTATCGTCTTGTACTAGAAAGGAAACCTGAAAAAGGGCGACAGTAAGTGGTTGCCCTAATGGCCACCCCTCTAGCTCTAGCTCTAGCTCTAGCTCTAGCTCTATCTCTTCATAAGTGTCGGTGTCAGTGTATACGTACTTGGGACACAACCACTGCCAGTCGCTGTGTTTAGTGTCAACCATTTGCATTTACCACGCTTTTTCAATTGCTATATGTGGATTCTCGTGGTCAAGCTTTGAGTTTTTGACTGGGATCGGATCTCTGATCTATCTCTTCATTTCTTCTTCAACTGTTGCTCACTGCTCGTGCTCAAAAATTATAATATATGTTCGATTTTTTTTTTTTTTTTGGGGGGTATTTTTATAGTGCTTTCTTTTCTCAATTTCTAGTTTAAAATATAAATCGATTTGCCTGAGCTGTTTTGTTATAATAATGCCACCCTTGCGAAGCCCTTTGATGATTTAGATGGAACACAGAGAAAAGGCTCATCTGATATGGAAAATGGGCCGGGATATGAGCCCATTTTAGAGCCTTAAATTTTTTGACACCATTATAAATGTCAATTTGGCATATCATTACAGAGATTGGTGATTTGACTCCAAAAGCTTGAATCGCTTGGCATGTCACTGCCTGGTCTTAGCCTTGATTAGGATTTTATTTTTATTTAATATTGATTGCAGCTTTTTCACTGTACTTCGTTCTATTTATCGTCTATATATATATATTTTAATTGTTAAGTTTCGAATTAAAGTCCTATCTACTAACTTCACCATCTTTGCCTCAAGCAAATGTTATTTTCGTTTCTGTTTCCCAGGAAAAAAACAAACAAACAGACAAACAAATTAAGCAAAGACAAAATGCCCATAATCATTGATTGTTGTTTTTAATACTCTATTTATGACTCACTTAGGACTGTTATTTCATATATATCATAACATATCTTATGAAAATCTAAAATTATCTTTATTCAATTATAAATTAAAATCATTACATTTAAAAATAATATTATTGTTACTAATAAAATTGAGATGATAAAATTAAAAATACAATTAATAAAATAAAATACTTATTTCAATTATCAATTATTATATATGTATATAATTTAATATTTTATTTATTTTAGTCATATGTAGTCTTACATTATTAAGCATATACGACTGTTTTTAATACTCGCACAATTTGTAAAAATAAATTTTACCAAACATTTAACTCATTCTCTCCACAGTTAGTAATTTATGTTGTGCAACTAATAATAATTATTTTAAAAGTAAATGCATTACCAAACTGTCCCTTAATTATTTAAAAAAGTAATAATGACCCCTTTTTGGGCCAATTATAATAAGAATTAAATTCATATTAAACTATGTTGAAGTGTGAACATAAAACTGATTTCATCATGTCAAATTGTGTTCTCAGTTGTGTATGACGTGGGTTGGAGTAGACATGTAGTAAATAACAGCCACGCAATGTAGTCGAATTTATAAGAAGTAGAACATGCGCCAATCACATGATGTGTATACTTGTTAGGCGTTAGCATAAAACGACCAACATGAAGATCATTTTGGTTTTTACTTATTCAAAGTACGAAGACACCATGTGCTCAAGGGCGTTATTGGTTGTTACAGTGGCGGGAAAATTCTGGGTTTGTTTGTTATAACAAATCCAGAACACAGATGGCTAACTAGTACCTCAACATTGTTATAGTTATCTATATAATTTAAAAAAAAAAAAAGAAGTAATTTTTTACACTTATATTTATTTTTGTTATTAATATTTGTGGATTAAATTTGACATGTTGTTTTAACTAATGCTGGTATTTTTATCAAAAACTTTCCTGAACATTTGAAAAGAAAATCAATGATTACTAGCCCACACAAAACACTGGACCATATCAAATAAATGCCAATGGAAAGTGATCGGTTGCCAATCTATATTATTAATGGCTTCCACATATTGACTGGGTGTGGGTGAAAACGAAAATTTGAAATTTTTTATCAATCACGTGAATTGTGAATTGGGGACCAGCGATGGACAAGACATTTACCGTCACGACAATGGACGGACGGCGGTTGATGTTTCATCTCACACTGGAGGGAAATGTGCATGACAAAAAGTTTTTTCATGTGCTGTCAAATATAAATTGTTATCTCTGCATTCTCTTTAACTTTCATGTTCATCGTTTCATCAATCATTTATCTCTATTCACTTATCGTGTGTTTACTTCTTGAAATAAAAAATGAGAATTAAAATTAAATTTACTTAACAAAATTGAATTTGAGAATGGAATAAATTACGTGAGTCCCACATAATTTAGAAATAAAGAATGAGAATATCATTCCTATGGGGGGTTGGGAATGAGAATGTGAGAATGAAAATAAAATATAAATTTATTTTTTTATCCTTTTAATTTTTTCATATTTTCTAAATTACACTTATTCAAATCACAAAATAATTTTATTATTTTAAATATCATTAATAATTATATTATTATTATTATTAAATTTCATTAATTTTATTATTTTAGTTATTATTAATTATTTTTATTTTTATTACTATTATCATTATTAACAATATTATCATTATTATTGTTGTTATTATTATTATTATTATTCCCATGAAGTAAACGCATCATTAATGAAATATACGACTCTACTAAAAGATTGTATAGTTCACAACCTTCGTTTCATCAAATTGCTAATCAAAATCATAGAATCACACTGTTCAAATTTGAAAATTCATATATTATTAATTCTTTTTCATTTCTTAAATAGCTGCTTTGTTTTATTATTTATTTATTTATTTTGTTGAAACAAGCTCAATGCACTTCTTAATCTTTTGGTTCAATTTTTCATATGGGTTTAGGAGACAATTTTTTTATTGTTTTCTTTAATTTCATACTTTTAAGTTGGACCTCAAATTCAATATGTCGGATTTAGGTTTTAACTTTTAGCTGGACATTTTATAATATTAGGCAAAGAAAATCTTTGAGAAGACTTTTTTATTATAATTATTATCATCAACCTAAGTATCTGATAGATAAGTTTATCGAGTGCCAAGTGATACAAGGGATAATGAGTTCTATTTTGTTTTTCTGAAAGGGAGATAAGGAATTATTACAATGGAATAATGACTAATGAAAATTAGTATTTATCTAAAGCCAAAACTAAAAATCCTCGCATTCAAAGGAAAGAGTAATAATATACGTACAAACTCTTATATAAATTTTTTTTGGTACAAATTAATGTGGCATGATTAAGTCAATTAAATTAAACATTTCTTAATTCAAATAATTTATTTTATTATTTTATATATTTATTCAATTAATAGGTTAATGTCAAATTAATTTATACAAAATAAATTTATAAAAAATTTAATAGCTCACTCATCACTCAAATGAGCAATAAGATGTAAGATTAAGATGTAAAGCGATAAAAATTCATTGATGCAAGACTGACAATTAGATGTAATAAGATCATTTCCATCGTGTGAAAGTAACTAGTTGTCCCGACAGTTTCGTGCGTACTCCATAAACAAAAGTGGGGCCCTTCAATCAGAAGTAACAATTCGCCACCGTTAAAGAAAACGTGGGCCCTCCACCCATCGCTACGTGTCCGACTTTTGCTGGCAACGGAATTCACACGCGCCCTGACTCTGCGATGGCTTGTGCAAATAAGTCACCGAAGCGTGAAACAAGGAATAGTGGGTAAGGGCGGGTTAAGATAAAGCAAAGTTGGCCCTTAAAGGGCGTGAAAAGCCACGATCACATTTCCTGTAGACCTAATCAGACGCGGCGTGGGCAGTGTGTGTGCGTGCACGCTCACGAGATTCTTTCCTTGCAGATCGCTCTCGTGATTCCTCACCATCCAAAGAATATTCCAATCGAAGACATAAAGATAATCCAAATTTCCCAAAATGCCCGAATACAATTAAATTACTATAAGGACGCCCCTGCGACGTTTCCGTGTGCTTGCTCATTTTCGATTTGACACGTAAGATAACAAGTGACGTGGCAGTAAAGTTGTACCGGGTATTATTAGAACGTGTATTCATAGGAAGATTAGATAGAGAGAGAGAGAGAGAGAGAGTCATTTGATCTTATCTGTGTAGGAGGTGAGAAAGGTGGTGACGTAATTGCCAGCCCGCACAGAAGAGACGAAAAGCGAATCACAACCTGGAATATTCAACCCTATCTCTCTCATCCCTTATATAAACAAACCCACCACTCTCTCTCTCTCTCTCTCTCTCTCTCTAACACAACAGCTTCAATTTTTAATCGAAAGATTCGTTTTTGTTACGCGACGCCCCGACTTCGATTTATTCGCTACGCTTCATCTTTGCCGTTGGATCTTCCTCTCGTTCCCTTCAAATTCATACAAAATTAAATACGATTTTTATCTATCTAATTTTTCTATCTGGGTTCCTAAGTTTATTCCATTTCTTGATTCTGCTCGGATCCTTTATTCCTCTGCTGTCACCGTTGATTTTACTTTCACCTGTTCGGATCCCTCTATGCTTTGTCTCATACCCCACCTTCTTATATTAACCACCATTTACACCCATCTCTCTCCATAATCTAAACTTTTTCACCAACATAAAGTCAGACACCATGGATTACGCGGAAAAAATGCAGAGGTGTCACGAGTATGTGGAAGCCTTAGAAGAAGAAAAACGAAAGATTCAAGTCTTTCAACGCGAACTTCCTTTGTGCTTGGAGCTCGTAACGCAAGGTATGTTTTGTTTTTGAAAATATTTTTGGTTTGGTTGGATTTTAAGAAGAGAGGTGATTGAGTTTAATGGATTTTTAATTGGGTGGGTACTGGTGGTGGGTGCAGCAATTCAAGCATGCAGGAGGGAGTTATCCGGTACGACGACCGAGTACATGCATGTACAATCGGAGTGTTCGGAGCAAACATCAAGTGACGGTCCTATCCTGGAAGAATTTATTCCTATCAAAAGGAGTTCATCCCATGATGATAATGATAATGATAATGATGACCGACATTCAAACAGGCCTACTACTACAAACAATAATAGGGAAAAAGAAAAGAACAGTGACAAGAAAAAATCAGACTGGCTTAGATCTGTCCAATTGTGGAATCAATCCCCAGATCCACAACCTAAAGAGGTACTGCTTCGAAAACATCCCGAGCTCGTTACCCTCTGACCCTTTTGTTAGGGAATTAATAAACTAAAACGTAAAAAGCTTTATGAATTAATTAGTCAGTGAAATTGTCGCAGGAGGAGGTGGTGCCTAGGAAAGCCACAGTGGTTGAAGTGAAGAGAAATGGAAGTGGAGGTGCATTTCAGCCATTTCACAGAGAAAAATGTGGGGAAAAGAAGGACCAACAACAAAGACTGGGAAAAGTTAATACTCCGGTCCCAACGGCTGCTGCTAGTTCCACAACGGACACTGCGGTTGGTAAAGGTGAAAAAAATGATAAAGATAAAGATAAAGAGGGCCAGCCTCAAAGAAAGCAAAGGCGCTCTTGGTCGCCTGAATTGCATAGACGGTTCTTGCATGCTCTTCAACAACTCGGTGGCTCACATGGTATGTGTTTATTGGTTTTGTGTGTGTGTGTGTGTGTGTGTGTGTTTTATTTTAATGGGATTGAATTGGATTTTGAATTTTGGTGCTGATCGATATGAGGATTTATTTGGTATTGAATGTGTTTGCAGCTGCTACGCCTAAGCAAATTAGGGAGCTAATGAATGTTGATGGGCTTACTAATGATGAAGTCAAGAGCCATCTACAGGTCAGTATCTTTATTAATCGCTCACTGCTCATGAAACTCACCGTATTAAAAACCGTACCTGGGTTTATCAATTTCCGTTTAAAAATGTTGTTAGTGTGTATTTATGTATATACTTAGGATGGATTTTATCATGAAGATGTAGTCTAATTGATGAAAATAATACTGCATTCATATTGGTGGAACATAAGGAACTCAAGTTACCTCGATGTAGCAATAATTGAATGGTCGAGATTAGTCCTAAGATATCAAATTGAAGATGTATTCTTCTCTATCAATTTCAAATGTTTGTCCAATTATGAAATTGCTATAGGTTTTTGGCGTGGAATATCCTTTATTAGATTCCTTTCATCTTGTATATATGATTATGACAGTGCAATAGTGATTAATTTGTTGCAATCTCAAATCTGTTTTGCTTCAATCATAACTGTAACTTCTTAGCAATGATATCAAGCATAGTCTTAATGTTGTTTATCTTTTCAATTGTTTCAGAAATATCGTCTGCACACAAGGAGACCAAGTCCGGCAATGCACAACGGTGGCAACCCACAAGCGCCCCAATTTGTGGTGGTCGGAGGCATTTGGGTGCAAGCGCCTGAATATGCAGCAGTTGCTGCCAAAGCCCCAGGGGAAGCAGGCTCTATTGCCACAAGCAACGGAATCTATGCACCGGTAGCTGCACCACCGCCTGCAGTACCTCAATCTTCAGCATCAGTAGTGCAAATATCTCAACAGACACAATCCGAGCACTTACAATCAGAAGAAAGGGGCAGTCATAGTGACGGTGGCCATCATGCTAATTCTCCGGCTACATCTTCCTCTACGCATACCACCACAACTTCCCCTGTGTTCTAGCATCCGTAGAAACAGAATGGTGTAAAATTTTTGTAACAAAGCTTGCTAGTAGAAATTTCTATATCACATGACAATTTTTCTTCTTGTTTTTGGAGTGTAAAACTTGATAAGAGTTATAGCTGGATACATTGCAAAGTGACTGTCAGCCTTCTTGAATAAGTATCCTTGTAGTCCACCACCAAATTGTTTCCATAAACTAATATAGTGAAGGAATAAATTTCATTTACCGGCTATTTAAATGCTAGTTTATGGAAATGTTACATATCTCAAAAGTTATTTCAGAAAATATATATCTCAAATGGAATGAAGTGTAGAGAAGACGATATTTGTTGTTACACCATGGGGTGGGATCATCTTTTTACCTTAGCCAACAAGATACAAGTAGGTCATTAATGACATGTCTAGCAAAAGTCTGAAGCTTAATAGACAAATTTGGAATAATCTTTTTTATTTTTTCTTTAGTCATAAAAAAGTTGAAGATCTGTCACAGATTCGAAAATAATCAATAAAAGAATCTTGACTTGTAGGAAACCTTCTTGTTCAAGAAATTGAGAGATGTAATGAAATCTTTTCGGTTGGGAAAGTGTTGCCCCCCTTAGAAAATACGTTTCCGTATAAATCAAGATTCAAGGCTCATATGATTCTTGAACGATCTTTCTTTGTCAAAGAGGAAAGGATGTGAAAACAAGAAATGAAGAGGGATTCGGGCTAACATTTTTATGAATCTCTTGAGGTAAGAGGTTAGCAAATTAGTTGCAAGGCGACTTTGTCCAAATTTTTCCCACTCCTCTTATATTGTGTTAATGTGAATGGTTTTGATACAATTATTAAATTGGTTCATTTCTTTGTTAGAACATTGACTATGCATTCTCCCATTTTTAAAAACAGTAAATAATAGTTGAGATTCTGTTGATAGCTTCTATCATTTCACACCCATTCTTGGTTTCTTTACTTTCTCTCTTTTTTTTTTTTTCTTTCCCCCCCGCGCGTTTCGCCGTCTACTCTTGAAAGTTTGACAAGCAAAAATTGCTTTGATCGATAGGAATCAACTTTCACATGTAACTTGAACACTGTTGGGATGAAAACAATAAAAGTAAATGGAGATGGACCTAACAGACAATTAATTAAACAAACGGCAAAAGATAAGCAAATGTGCTACAAACTTTTTAAATTGTGTTGAACAAGATGAAATAATTGAGAGAGATATATATTAAAATTTATAGAGATAAATATACTTGACTTTATTTTAGTGGACAAACAAAACAAACAACAACAAATATTATAATGATACATTCCAGCTCATTTAAGACTTTCTCTATGACAGCTATATTTATTTCCGTCCGATTATTTTTTTTTAAAAAATAATACGCATCCCTCTCTATAATATCGTGCTAGATGGAAGAAAGTACAAATAATAGCCTTGAGCCTTAGAATGACAAAACTTAAAAGAACAAGATCTAAAGTCATCACCAAATTTGAATGTTTTGGTGATTTGTTTAGCATATCACTTCAAGCTCCAAACCCTATGCCCTCTCTTCCAAGTACAAGACAACAATTGCGAAGAAGATATCTAATCATAACTTCTCTAGCAGAAGTTATTAAAAAAAAAAAAAACCGAGTGTTGTTACTTGTTTCTAATCTTAATAATCTTAATCAAGATTAAAACCAATAGTTAAGCATCGAATTATCATGAACAAGAACATTAATGTACAGTTGGTTACAACTGTTTTTAATTGATTGTTACATGGTCCACTTGGAAAACGTGGCGACTTGATTATTTGAGTGCAACGAGGCCCATACGGGGGCCCAAGAATATAATTATTTTTCTGACAACACAATTACACAAGACACATGAGGACAAAGCTGTGGTTGTAATCTCATCGCATTAGGCACCGTTTCTAATAAATAAAAACAAAATGTAGTACGTTGCAAATGTTATGGTATATGGTCCACATGGAATATTCTAGGAACTTAGGCATATTTCCATTTTTTTTTTTAAATTTTTGGTTAGATTTTGTTTAACATTTATTGATTTGAATAATACTAAAGTTTTGCACATAGGTTATCATCTAGTTCTAAAGTATATTCTCCATTTTTTTTTAACTTATCTTCTTGGTGAGATGGACTGGAGAAGATATTCTGATCCTCGGAATCTTGCCTTGTCGAAGATTCTGCTTCCATTATTTCAGCTTCAATTTTAAATTAAAAAGGAGAGCGTTTGGTGTATGCTCTTATATGTACAAACATATAAATCTGTGACTTGGGTGCCGCAAGAAAATTGCCCTTGAGGCCATTTGATGCGTTTCTGATCATGTATGATGATCTCCGGGTGATTATAGACTGTGACTGGAAAAAGATCAGACGGGTATGATTCGTCGATCGGGTTAAATTTGGTGTTGTGATGTATGCGAGTAGGTGGAGTAGGAGTAGGCAAGAAAAACCCGTTTGGGTGTATTGCGAAATTGTGATTAGTTTAATTCTAGTAGTAGTTTGTATAAAGATAGACACACACGGATCCATGGAACGAGGGAGTTCCGAGCACTTTAGGCATTGTATTTTTAAAATTTGTCAAAGATATAGATAGATAGCCAAATGCGTCCTTTCAATGAATCTAAGGGCCAAATGCCTCTTGCAAGCCCTTAAAAACCAACATAAAAATGGGGATTTGTTATGAAGAGTTGTACACAAAAGTCATTTCGCGTTTCATTAGTAGATGATGATGGAATTTTTTTAGGAAATGTGGGAATATTATTCGAATGACCTAAACCCAAAAAAGAAAGAAAATAGAATATGTTTTTTTTTTTTTTTATTGAATCTCATAACAAAAACATGTGTATTCCGTATCACCAGAGTTGAGTCAACACTTTATTATATGTTATTATGTAAATATAAATAATTTTCATTATTTCATGCATCATGCTTTGATTTCGATGGGGTTGGCTTAGGTGCACTATTAAAGCTACAGCTAGGCCGTGCCGCCGATCTTGTGTGATTTGTTTGGTGCCAGTTGCAACATGCAGATAAAGAAAGAAAGAAAGAAAGAAAGAAAGAAAAGATTAACATTGACTTGAGAGTGAAATTGTGCAATGTGGCCAATTTGGAGCATTCGAATTTACTTTACAATTGCCTCGTGACTTTGTAGGTAAAAATGATAAAGAACTACTAAGTGGAATCAAAACCCTAAGCTGACTTAAGACGGTAGATTCCTGAATAAGAAACTTTGATCACTCAATGCTGAGATTTTCCTGATCACTCAATGCTTTGCTTTCATACGCCATATACTTTCACGTTGTATTTTAAGGTTTTTATTATTATTATTATTCCTTTTGGGCCAAATATTTGGGTTTCATACGCCATATACCTCCAAGATGTATTTAGCATCTTTTAGTTTTTATTAAGGTACAAAAAATCCCAAGGGTAAAAAATAATTAAATAAAATAACCAGCTAAAAAGCTAGAGGGATATGACGTATCTTGCCAATAAAACAAAAGAAGGAATTGTGTTCACCATGAACTGAAAAATAATTTCTCACATTCTTTTGTTTGATGTTAAAAGTTACCAAAGACGAAACTGTGAAAGGATTAGCAAAATAAAATGACAACTACAAAAAATTGTTTTTTTTTTTTCTGAAACAATTATTGATAAGATCATCTCCTAACTCTCAAGTTTTTAAAAATTATTTGTCATATGTTTTTTAATAGTAATATATAAATAAATTATGTGTTGGTTTTAATATTTATTAACTATTAATCACCACTTAAATTAAATTTTTACTCAATACAAAAGTTATGTCGTCAAAGAATCATGATCCGACCAGCCAATAAGATAATTAATAAGAAAGCACCCTGCAGTAACAGCTAAAACAGAATCCAAAATCCACTCCAGAAAATCGGTACTTCAGAATTCCCAGGCATCCTCAAGCAATTATCTTTTTTATCTAAGGATTTTTTTAAGACATTAAATGAACCGAGATTAGTGTTTTTATTGTGCACTTCCTCCTAAAAATTGGACAGACAAATTATAATTTTTCTTATTAGATTTTGACATTGCAGATAGAATTATAGACACTAGCTGCAAGGATTTAATTTTTGCCCGGGTCTCAGTTTACGGTTCCTCTTAAAACAAAAGCCACAAATTTAGCTGAAATTCGCAAAGAAAATGTAGCAGCAACTGGAACGGGCATAAAAAATAAATGGAAGTAACAGAACACTGCTAAGAGATATGTTAATTACTCTGATATACACAATATGAAGAAACTGCAGTTGTATTCAGATGTTATATGAAGGAAAGGGGCTCTATGGATTATCTGAAGGTGCTGGAATTTCTAGAGGTTCACCGGGTGTGGGCTCTAGTAATTGTGCATCTGGTAGTTCCTTCGATAGAAGTTCCTGCGTTAAGCAAAGTTCATTCCATCAATATCCGATATACATATATATTATAGGAACAACTTGAAAGTTGAATCTACAACACCATCACTCTCTCGTGAGGAAAAGGCACGAGTAATAAGCAAAGTTAAATGGAAAATAAACTAAATCAATCAAACTTGATTGATAATCTCAATTACCATCTGCAAATCAGTCCTAACAGATCTGACACTATCCTTGATTCATTCAACAACTGTAACAGAACTTTCTGTCATAGCATTTGTAAATTTTGCACTGTCCAAAACAGAAGAATTATATTAACTGATTACACAAATTTTCGTCTAAATATCACTAACGTCCAATCCGGAACATAGACTAGAAGGCAGGCAATTTTCATGTTGGAGTTTGGTGAAGTTAACAAGATGATATAGCAAAAGCAAAGGCAAAAAGGTTTCCCATACATGAATATTGGCGCAAGATACTATAGTATCTTTTAACACTATCTACTGTGTTTTCACACATAGCAGATGCCACACTACCAAGGATTAAGGTATTTCCCAATTAATATAACGATTCACCGCATGGTGGTTCATATGAGCACACAGCACAGCCTATCATAAACCAGATGTCAGGGAGAAAATTATTAGAGTTAATGGAGGGATCATCTTACATATATCCTTTGAATTATCAGTAATTTGGTAAAATAACTGTAGTAAGTCCCTATTGTTTCTTATTCCATTTACATCATAGTTAGTGAAGCAGAAGTCAGACTTCATTCTTCTCTATGCAAGCTAAATCTCAGAGGGAAAACTTGAAACATTACAGACTGGAAGGAACAAACTCAAAATTTCCCCATCAGAAGGTGCTATGTGGAGGACAATTCAAATGACAGTTTTTGGAAGGAATCAACTCAGGAAGTTGATTGGATGTAATAGCTTCCGAATCAAAAGCATACCTTCATCAGCATCATAACATTTATTTTCTTACATCTTATGAGGTAACAAATGGATTTCACAACTCATCTCCTTTTAAGCAATTTCATATTATACCTTGAATGATTCAATTGTCCCTTCACTCTGAATTATACTCGCAAGAAACCCTTTGCTATCAAGATCTCCATTTTTCATTGGCACAATAAACCTGTAAAACAGAGGAGGAAATAAAATACATAAGCACACAATAAATTGTTGTTGCCTTAGCTTCAAAGGCTGAGGTTATCGATGAATACTTGGCATGCAGCAGCTTAGCAAGTTTAACTGCATCTTCTTGTCCCGAAACCAAAGTAAATTTAGGAAGAAGCTGCTTTATGACGGGGGTAATGACGATGTCAGACCGTTCCTTCTCTAGAAAATTTTGATTGTATACACAGTGGGGTTCATAGTAAAGAGTCAGTTGGCCTTGTGAAGAATTGACGAGATACCTGCATGATACATAAAACCCTGAAGGATAAAATCTTGAATTTTCAAACTAATCAAACTAAAAGAAAGTAGTACAGAAGGGGACAAATAAATAAGGGACCACAATTGTTTGAAAATAGACTTAAGATCAGAACCTGCTTACAGACACATCACAAAACTTTTGTTAAAGATTTACCCATTCTCAGGGCGTTGCCAGGGAGGACCCAGAACTGGGCCAGCAGTCGCTTTGACTCTGAGTTTGGAACCATTTCTACCTTCAATTTCAGAGCTCTGACCGGGTTCTACATATGTAACCTGTAAGGTTCTGAAATTAAAATTTAAAAGATAAATGACTAATAGGAAACCCTTTTTTTTTCCCAAAAAAAAAAAAATTGGAAACAGAGAAATCCCTCAATGTGTGCACAGGGTTTGGAACAATTTTTGTTGAACACTTTGAGATGCTTTTGTTCACAATATACCTCCTTCATGGCATATGCAAACTACAGCATCGTGAGAATACATTGAAGAGGCAAATGAGTAGGATCACATACAGATAATACTCATTATTTTTCTGTTACTCCCTTAAACAATATTGCACTAACTCAACAAGAGTTTCAAGTGCAACAAAGTATCGCTCCAAATACTGTAAGAAACGACTGAGTAAAGAATTCCTAGAACCCAAATTAATGTGGACACTTAGTAAATACTGTCACCATCTCCTGCAAGAATTTTATGAGTGACTTATACCTAACTCAAATTCAGACATTGGCTAATTCTTAAAATTTATAGATAATGGGTGTGTTCCATAAGATTGCCTCTCATGCTTATACCATGTATTGCTTTAGGGAAAACAACAGTCATGAAAATACTCGCATGAGGGCGTCTCATCTCTCATTCTGAAATAAAAGTGTACAAGCTGTCCACAGTGTTGTACGATGTGAAGGCATCAAACAAGAGGTTTTGGCATATATATTTGACAAAAAAGTCCTGAAATCATCCCCAAAAGAGAAAAAAAAAAAGCAAAAACAACAGCCCTAAATCAAATTATCACCACTTCCCAATTGTAGTGTATAAAAAGGGAATTTTGGGAAGGCCAGAGTTGAAGTTATGAAGTTAAGTAGTTAAGTGGTTAACCACCAATCCATCTAGATTGATTTGTCTACATATTGGCTATAAAGTAAGTTTCACTTAAAATTAAAAAAAAAAAAGCCATATTTTGTTTTTTGGCATTAGTTCATACAAATAAATTTATTAGAATTCCTTGGATGCAAACAAAGGGTAGATCACCAAAATGAGCCAACATCTTCCTTTACCAACAGCTACACAGAAATAAGAGTTTGGCTAAAATGTGAACAAACAATCAGTTAACAGTGTCATTATTTCTTTCTCAATGACCATTTGATTTTCATTTTCATTCATTCAACTATACACACGAAAGAACTAAATGTCAGTGACAAGAACTACATATCAATAATAATAATTAAAAAAAATAATCAATGAAAAATACCAAAAGTGAATAATAAATCACTCACATTTTGGAAAAGGGGATCGAGCAGAGTCTTGGCATTGGGAGTAGCAATGACTTTAAGATTAGGAGACATTTTAGAAAGTGGCTTAAGGGTCTTCAAATGACAGTGATCATCCAGGCTTTGAGTAATCAATAAACAGTCAACTTGTGGAAGATCACTAAGCTGCACTAAAGTTTTCATCCCAATCAGAACAATCTAATTAATTTTCAAACAAATTCTGCATATGTCTTGGATGACAGTTAATTTAAAGAAAAAAAAGAAACCTGGAAACTCTTCAAGAATTTCTTGCCAGCATCAAAAAGCCAAGGAATACCAAAATCCAAGTTGCCCACCAAGATTGGATCAACCAACACTTTCACCCCGTCCAAATCCCACAACCAACTGTTTCCCTAAACCAAAAAAGTTAAAACAAAAGGCACAAAATCAACAAAAATTCCCAATCAATTAAAGCTATAAAAGAGCTATATGTAAAATAAAACAATGAAAACCCACCTCTAAGTAAGTGAGCTTAAACACATCAGTGGCAACAGCATTCTCCTCAGAAACTAAAGCAGAAACCACCTTGCTGAATCTTCTTGTTGGGAAATTGAACGCGGTGGGATGGATGGGAACTGAACTCCGACAAGCTGAAGTGAAACGGGGAGTTTTTGATAACGCGGAGAGTATTATATCCGTGGTTCTTGTTCTGCTGCGCCTGCTCGGTAAGCAACTGAAGGGAAGAGTGTTGCAGTGGAAGCCTGTTAACATTGTTGCGTACCGGTACGGAGCTGCGTCCTCCCGCGAATCACCGTCTCCTTGCCTTCTTTTGTTCTTTTTTCTGTGCTATCGTTTTTTAATCACTTTCTTCAACCAAGCAAAAGGTGACGTGTTATTGTGTTAATCTAAATATCATCATATTCATAGATGATTTAACCGGCTTCAACTCTGCCACTTGGCATACGATGAGTCGATGACCCTTATATGTCTATATACATATATGTATATTTCAAAAGTGACAATTATTTATTTAAATGGAAAGCGGGATTTTGCCGCATGATTTCAAGTTTTTAACCGGATCCTGTCAGAAAATACAGTTAAACTGTTTTTACGACGACACTGTTGACAAGAGTGACCGCAATAAAATCTCTTTTCATGGCATCCAAATACTTACTGTAACATGCCCATAAATAATAAAAATAAAATAAAATAAAAAAATGGACGCGGTAGCTCTAACACTGTAAAAGTTGCATATGTGAATATCATGAATAAATAAATTGATCTGTGTGGAGCAAATTTGTTTAACTTTTGCCTGATTCTTGCTCATAACTGGCTTTAACTAAGTAACAAATTTGATCTGCATGGTTGAATAATGGTATCCATGAAGTTGCCTATTACTAATGCCGCTGTACATGCAATAGTTTCTTCCCATGGCCTTTTCGATTAACCTGACATAGAAGAATCCTGCTTTCAAATGTGATGGGATGCTCAGATAAGTGTAAAAATATGCACTTTAAGTGTAGTTTCGATGAGAAAATAGAAGAGTGACGTAATAATATCAATAGCATTTTTCTACACTTTGATCTTAGCTGAAAGGCCGAGAAAGGCATGATAGCACCTTTCCTAGAATTCAATTAAGATGCACAAAGAGACTGGGCGAGGGAGAGGGAGATAGAGAGAGAGAGAGAGACTATGATCTATCATTTTCAGCAAAACTACACAAAGTCTTTGGTCATGCAAGTTGAAGACCCAAAGCCAAGGCCTTCAGCGTCTTTTCTTCAGCCGTAAGGCCTTCGTCCAATCTTTAAAACGTTCAAGAATGTTCTGAAGAGAGAAACTTATAATCCTTAAAATATTACATTAATCCTGCTTAATGACCTTTTCCAGCAAAGTCCAAACAAGACAGACACTGCACAGAAGATGGTTCTTGGTATATTTATATCTTGAAAGCAAGTTCTCTTTCCCATCTTTTGGGACGGTAAGGCTTAGCATTCACGATTTTGTTACCTTGTGGTAATGGCAACTCATCGCCACTAGCAATCTTCTGTTGCCAGACAAATTCATTCTCACGTTCACACTTGGTGAGCATATCGGCAGCAACATCTACTTCTTTTCTGAAAATTGATTTATGAGACTCCTCTCCTGGCATTTTCTTTTTCACATTGATCAGTGCATCATGTAAAATTCCAATAGCAATCCCAACTTGACCAGCATCCTTTAGACTTTCTGCTAGATATTTCTGACTTCTTAATTCATGAAGAGCTTTGCAAGACCATATGAATTCCTGTACACATTAAAAGGAGCATCTGTCAGCTCCAATAAGGAGATACTCCTTGTCCAATCAATAGAGAGAGCAAGGAGAAAGTCATTTTTGTAATCTCCATCAGTTTTTGAAATCGAATCAAGCAACATCAATTTGCAACAAAAGAGAAGAAAAAGGATGCATGACTGTGCAGGAGAAGCAGATGTTCCCTTAGCCAGCAGCCAGTAATACATTAAAAAATTATTTACCCAACTTTTAATGTGTTCATTTTATTGTCTTCCTTGTTTCGTAGACCAGCAGTCAAACAATTTAAGTGTTTCTCTAAAACCAAAAATATAACAGCATAAACCACACTATGACTCACTATGTCTCAGTAAAATTACAAATTCTATAAATAAAAAGCTGGTCCTCGATAGCAGATTCTATCAAAAACAGAGCCCAGATACAAAGCATTAGTTAGTGCTAGTATCTATACATGCACATGAAATCAACTGAACTTAACTTTAGCATCTTAGTTGACAGAGATTTGAGGTTAGCCACACAGATTTTCTGACTTTCCACTGATATCCTCCGGGTATATCACATAAATCCACAATTTTTTTCAATGCCTAACTTTACATTCTCTCTGACCTACTTGTTTTCCCTGCAATGCTCCTATCAAAACACTTCATTACTGATGCAACGAAAGGCCCCATTTCACATGGCAGACCATCACAAAAAATTTCCATCAGTTTGTCTGTGACTGGCAGCTGACTTATTTCTTATTCTAAATTTTCTCATATGCACACTTATCCATCCAATGTCATTATTTTTGTCCCTACCCATTACTTCATACCACAAAGCATGGCTAGGAGTGCTATTGCTTCATCTCATAATTTCTTTATAGTTGCTTCCGATGATTTCACCATGTCCTAGTAGTTCTCAGTTAAGCTTATTATTGCACTCATTTTATTTCTAAGAATAAGTATCAAATTTGAAGCTAAATCCACTCTAATGACGTGATGCAATTATTTACAATAAATGAAGATTAAATTTCTCGAAAATGACAAAACAGAATTCTTAAAAGTACTAGCTAATATCTTCTAGTGGACTGAAGAAACAGATATAGGCTTGATAGAATCATGCGATAAGCATACACACCATAAAGCGTGATGAAATATCTTTGCATTGCCCGTTTGCTGAATATAGAACATCAATTGCTTCACCAAGCATCTCTGCAACACCATAGTGCAGCTTCGCCAAAAGGCCAGCAGTAGTTCCTTTTTCCTCAGCTTTCTTAATACTAACAGCCTAGTACATTTTCAGAATAACAAGCAAATCCCAACAAGAAAAAGATCAGAGATTTTATTAATCGATGAAAGTAATAAAATAGTGTCAAGAATTCAAAAAATATAGATATCTCAAATGGTTAAAGCCATTGGGAAGACATGATCTTGTAACAAACATACTACAGGAGGCAGCCAAAACACTTACCTGAGCCTCAGCCAGGCAAATCAGACTCATTACAGTGGACATATACGAGGTAGCTTCAGGAGGTCTTTCTGCAGGGAATGTGGGCTGCAAAGAGGGGAAAACTTCTTGAGACAGATAAAGAAAAACTCCAGCAGCTTCTCTGAAGAGAGTGGCAGATTGCACTAAATCTACAATACCATGAGGTTAGTTAGCAGCAAAACAATCAAAATATTCATGATTATTTATCATGCTAGTGAAACAGCAATGCCAACCTGATGGGACAATCTCTAGAGCTCTCTCCCGAAGAATTGCACCATAGAGGAAAAGCACCATACCAAGCTCAAAATGTAAATTATCAATTTGATAAAATTTCGGACCCATAAGATTAAAGAAAGATGATGCACCAAGGGCACTGCTCCACCTTATCTTGAGTTCTGAAGTCCACCAAGCTATCTGGTGATTGCCGCCAAGCAAATCAACATGATAAACCAAGTTTTCTAGTAGTGGCAGATACTGTTCAAGCTTGCGAAGATCCTGAAACATGTTAGAATGGGTAAAAGCAAATAAGAGAAAGAAACCAAACTAATTCGTTCCATATTAGTAGAACAATAAATTTATACGTGAGTTAAAGGGACTAATTCCAAACACAAACAACCTGTTGAAACGGGCAGGTTAATCCTCCAGACATCTCTCTAGCAATGGCCTCAGTAATGTAGCAGTTCTGGTTAATAGAATCCTCGATCACTTTACGCTTGGAGCTTAGCTCTTTCAAATTCTCAAGTGTAGCAGAATCACGAGCAGCATATACATCCTCAAAAATAACCTGTTAGCATAGCTAATATATATATATATTAAAAAAAAAGCCCGGAATCTCTTCCACTCGATCAAACCTTTCATAAATTAAAATTATCTAAAATCCACAAAAACAGTATTCCACTTAATAAAACCTACATAAGACGAGGAAAAGCCGAGGGGGGGAAATGAAAAATTACCCCTTTGGTTTTAAGCTTTGCAGGTTCTCGAAAATGCAGCATCATCTTCCCGCACTCCACAAGAAGGCGATAGAGGAAATGAAAAGCTCTGAATCCGGATCTTGTTGATCTATCTAAGCGCGGCCACAAGTTATATTACGCTCGCAAATTCAATAGATTTTTAGTGACTCTCATGGCAACATAGTTATTATCATCCTGGGTGATGTTAATGAATTTAAATTTGATTGGCATACTGACTGATACTAGATGTTTCTGAATTCCGAGCTATATTTTTTTGTCAATGGGGAATTGGAGTCGTTTTCAGAGGCTGTTAATTTCTTCACTGTTAAGTTTACAAGAAGAGGCTGAGAGCCTGTGATTGGTCTGTTTGTGGGCTCCACCCTGGGCTCCCGCGTTTTCAATGGCCTCCCGGTTCTTCATCCGGGTTTGGGCTTTTTCCAGGAATTGGCTTAACATGAACAATGTGGTGCATCCTTGTCCTTGACGACGAAAAATACAAATAAATTATAAATTATAAACATAATATCGAATACAAGCATACATGTATACATTTCCTATGAACGTCAATTATCATCAATACAAGCTGATTTTTTATTTTTTATTTTTAAAATTACAAGCTAAAAAAATTCCAAATGTGAAATTCCATCGAAACTAGACTTTTGTACAATACTTACGGAGAATTTTTAACTGTTTGGTCACATTTTACGTAAAATTCCATTTGTTTGAATGTAACATAAAACATATTAAAAAAATTGTGCACCAATGAGAAGTACTTTGAGTAGAGGTTTGAATCTTTGGATGTGTATTATGGGAGAAAATTCTCTGTTTAATTAAAATTCTATCGTTTCTTGAATTAATTTTTTGCAATGAGTTTTATTCAAACTTGGTTAATTATTGACGAACTTTTAATACAAATAGTAAAATAAAAAAGAAAATATGACACTTTCAAATTAAGTTTCGTTAGGAAAGAGACTCATACGATAAGTATAAATGAAACTCTTTCTTTATTTGTGTAATAAAAATAAGATGTGTATTATAAATAAATAAGCAGAAAAATAAATCAACACAATCCAAAACAATAAATCAACTACAAGAGATACATATTTTTACGTAAAAAACTCAAAGCGAGAAACACTGTAGGACCACAGTGCGATATAACCTTCCACTATATTAATGATAATACTAAAGACTAACAACATTAAGAATTTTAATATTATTGACTTACAATAACAACTTAATAATTATCTTTCTAATAAGTGGATATCTCAAATAACAACCAACGAAAATAAAAAATAAAAAATAAGATTAACAGGATTGTAGAGGGAGGTGTCGAAAACTTACCCTCAAATTTTAAGAGTAATTAATTTCGCTTTGTGATCGTGTAATCAAAAGTTTTGAAATTTTTGCCAGGTTTACGCCACTCTCTCTAGCCTTTTTCTTTTTGCCAATGTCGGCCGCCACTTATCTTCTATTTACAGTGCTTTGAAAACCTAAATTTCATCTAACACTTTCAAAATTTCTTTAATTATTTAATTACCCAAACTTATAAAACTTTGGATTTGGGTCGCCCAAATGAGATGGACACGACAAGTTTTTGTTATTCTATTATATATACAATCTACAACTCTCTAGCCAAAAAGGGAAAAAAAAATTCAAATTTGTGAAAATTTTAAATTCAGTATCCAAATGACCCCGATTTTTAGTATATATTTAAATTCAGTATATACAAAAAACAATGCAATAATGAAAGTATGTTAAATTAAAACATTGTATCCAAAAAGAAAATTTAAATATCTCAAATTAATTTTTTTCTAAAAAAAAGATAAATTATCAGTCATATATCCTTAAATGATCTCCGTATCAAACGTACTATAATATTTTTAACGTATATCATTTGCATACCCTAAGTTGACAAAAGACGTCTACCGTCCACCAAATCGTTTACTGCCGTTAAGAAGTTAACATAATTTTAGTAAAATAACTATTTTACCCTTTAAACTCAAATTAACTTAAAAAGATAAATTTACCTCAAAAGTAAAGTAAGCCAAAATGTAACAATCGGAGACAATAGTGTTTTTATGATTATTTTTCTGTAATTTATGACATTTTTCTCTTTTTATTTTTTGAGTTATAGTGAAACAATGTCATTTCTCAGTAATTTTTTTTATAAAAATCGAGTGCAATGACGTCTTTTTTTTTTTAATTTTAGTTATAGTGAAACAGCAAAGTCTAATGATTTTGGGGAAAATTCAATTAAAACGACGTCATTTTGCCTAACAAAAATGACAATCTTTGTTTACAGCCTCTCCTATATTAAAAGATTATATTACCCCTATGACGTTAGTATGTTCTAACGACAGTAAACAGTTTGGTGGACGGCGGACGTCTTTTATCAACTTAAGATATAAGAATAATATACTTTAAAAATGTTGTAGCACATTTAATATTAGTGTCATTTAAAAGCATATGGCTGATAATTTCAAAAAAAAAAACTTGAGCACCAAACGCGGCGTTTCTATACCCGTCAAATCTAAAAGTCCAAAGTGTCACGTTGACGGATCTCTCCAGCCAAAATCGAGCATGCATTTTCTGGAATCGAAGTCCAATCGCCAGAACCCAGCCCCGACTGAAGAAGCACAACTCAGGAGGGAACCAAAATTGAAATTTATTTATTTTTGGTCCTCTGATTTTCTCTCAATTACAAAACAAGGCCACAACTAAATAACAGGTCCTTTTAAAGTGAAAATTCTGCTGCTTCTAATTGTCTACTTCGCAAAATTCGCAATATGTCGGAGAAGCAGTTGATCGTGGCCGTCGAAGGTACGGCCGCCATGGGACCGTACTGGCAATCCATCGTCTCTGATTACCTCGAAAAGATCATTAGGTCCGCCTACTTTCACCATTTTAGTTAGTTTCTTTATTTTCTTGCTTTATTGAAGTTACGATTTCAATTCTCGCGCAAGTTTTACCGATATATTGTTCAATTTACTGATAGTTTACTTACAAGATTTCGTTTTTATTTATTTATTTTTCATCAATTTGGTGATATTGAGCCATTAGCATGTTATTCGAATTATATTCCCTTTGTACGCCACAATAGATTAATCGATTACCGATTAAATGCTAATGCGAAGTGTTGTGCATGCTCTGAGAATCAAAATCGTGTTACTCTGCCACCTCAACAATTTACTCAACAACGTCAATTGTGATAAGCTTTATGAATGTTATTGGGCGGACCTTCTTCATCTCTACTTGGCTTATGCTTTTATTTTTTCCCCTCTTTCATTGTATTATGTGGTAAATATTGAAGTGCTGTGGCTGCATTTTTCGAGGTGGCTGTTTTAGATCAGGAATTGGTGATACTAAATCATTTTGCTGTTTTTGGGTCTTAATTACTTTAGCCAAACAGGTTGAATATTTTTATCATTATTATTTTTTAAAAAGTAGAAAAGAAACGTCAACTATGATTAATTTCTCTTGCATGAATATTGATCTTTAATTCTATTTTAAGGTGAAGTAGTGGGAGAAGTTTTATTGACTGTTGCAATATAGCCATCAAAGCTAGTCGCTTAGCAGTTTACTTTGAAGGAAATTGCTTCTCAACTAGCTTGACACGTGATCGCGGAGATTGCAACTTAAATAATGAAAGAAAAGTGATGTGTGTAATGAATGATCAGGTTTTCATGGTTGTACCAAATGAATACAGTTTTTTTTTTTTAAAATACAGAGTGTAGCTTTTCAGAATGATGCTTAAGTTGATAAGATAATGAAAAAACCTTGTTAGAGTATTAATTGGCGTTAGTAATAGGGAGGTTGCTCATGTTGTCCATATGCAACTTTGTAGTTATTTTGAGGGGTAAACGGAAACCGCTTTAATCTTGATTCACTTTTTAGAAGAAGTTTCAGTGGTTGCAGCTTCAATTTGTCAAGGATAAGGTTTAAGTCTTTGATGTTTTCGATTTTGACTAGTGCTTGATATATTCTTCTTGGAAATTGCCACCATTTATGACTGTATCTGTTTTAAAATACTAAAACTGTACTAAGTGCTCTGGTTCTGTGTATTTATGTGCATTTATTTTTACGCCTATTCTAAATTATCTTTGTATTTTCACAGGTGTTTCTGCGTTAATGAGTTGGCTGGGCAGGTAATATTTTGTTCCCCTTTCACCATGACATAGTAACTGAAATCTCCATCAAACTGCTTTGATCTTTTTGTTTTGAATAGAAATTGTACTGGTCTATCAGAGAGGTTCGGTTAAAAAGCATAGCAACTGGTGCCTCTTTTCACTGAACTGTAAATTTGTATATGAAGAACCTGATTTTTTTTCTCCTTACAAACTTTGAGCCTTTATATATATATATATATATATATATACTGAAACATGGTTTAGTTAAGTTGAATTTTCTTTTCAAATATTGCTAAATATCTTTTACTTTGAGCTTTGAGGATTCCTTTTTCTCCCTGTTTTGGGCAAGGAGCACAGGCTACTTCCTAAATGCTCAGTCATGCATTGTTATGTTAAATAGTCTGTATATTCTTGTGTTTTTATGGCATTTCTCATTTATATAACTGAAGAAAAGTAAAACTAGGATCTTGTGTTTTGCAATAGCTATGACTGTCCAGAGCAACTCTATCTTGAAATCATGCTTCTCATAACACACTGAAAAATGATGCTTTGATGTTGCAAAAATCTTGATGTTGATGCATAATATGAATCTGCAATCAAAGAGATAGTGGTTTTGAAGTAGACTAGATAGCAAGAGGGGGCAGTTTTGATGGTGTGAATCAATGAATGGTGCAGTTATCAAGGCTAGTTTTTGATGTTGTTTGATTACCATTGATAATGTGGTTGAATCAATTTGTGGAATGGGATATTAATATGAAAATATGATGGAAAAAATTATGACAAGATAAAAGATGAGAGTGAAAATAAAATAGAAAACCCAAGAATTTCTTCAAGGTCTCATAGGAGTTTCACAGACAAGATTTTAATAGGTGATCCTTACTGTTGGGGGGAATAAATAACATCCTAATTGATTAAGTCTCTTCTCTCCTTGAATTGTTAGTAAGTAGACCATTTTATACATAATTTCAATGAGTTAGATTATCTAGTCAGCCTTGTCAGGGGTGGTTAGGTATTCTTTGTAGGTCGGTCTTTGTCTGGTTGAAAATTTATTTGTGTACGTTGGTTCTGGTCCCTCAGGTTTTTCGCCCTTTTTCTTCTTTGTGGGACAGCTGGTCCTTAAAAGATGTACTTATTTTTCATCAGTAACTTTCAGTTTCTTACATGTATTAAAATATGCCCTAAGTTGAGGAATCGTTAATTTAAAAAGCTTAAGCTGGTAGGAAAGGTTCAATATTAATAAAACTCTGATATGCCCCTGATTGTTGTCAAATTTAATCGACAAACTTGTCATATGAATTGAACTCACAAACCCACGCCTGAATCCAAATATAGGCCAAATATATTGTAATTTATCTCAAAGATTAAGGGGAATTGAAATTCATTATCTTTTGTTAACTTGGCTTCAAGACGCTTTTTTTTTTTTAATAAGAAACTGAAAAGTGTAATAATAAAGAAGATGTAAAAACAGATAGTGGACCAGCTGTCTGCCCAAAAAACAAAGAACAAAAACTATCACTATTTGCGTTATACAAAAGTATACCAAAACACCTCTATTGATAATGACGATTCTCCAACCAAAAACTGAAGCTGGTTAGAAAGGTCCTGACATTAGTATTTAAACTGTAATATCATAGTTATAAGAAACTCCTGTCTGGTTTAAGTGTTTTTGTGTTTACCATGATGGGGTATAAGTGTCCTTACAAGCATGTGTGCGCCGCCCGCCCCCCCCCCCCCCCCCCCCCCCCTCCCCCCCCACCCCCGCCCCCAACAACACACACACACACACAAATGTACACATAAACGAAGTCTCCTTTCCTATCAATGTATATATATAATTGTGTTATATTTATATGTATATGCATGTGTATGTTGCCTTACCTGCTCTTTTTCTCCTTTTAATACAGAAGACCTCTGCCTCTAATGTTGAACTGTCACTCGTCACCTTTAATACTCATGGATCCTATTGTGGTATTTCCTTTGCTCGATATTCTTAGTTCATCTTTTTCCCGTCATTATTGGTTTATATTGTACTGAATTTTAGTGTTGAAACTACTTTGCGAGAAAAAATTCATGACTATATATGCTTTGCTCATTCAAAGGCAGCCTTGGCTGACTACAGAACATCCTTTTGTTTCTTCACCCCCATTTTTGCAGCTTGTTTGGTACAGCGATCTGGGTGGACAAAAGATGTTGATATTTTTTTACATTGGCTGTCAACCATACCGTTTGCTGGTGGTGGTTTCAATGATGCTGCTATTGCAGAAGGGCTCTCTGAGGCTCTAATGGTGTGGACTCTTGATCTTCTACATTTATTTGTCTTATTGTTTTTTGTCTTTTGATTCTTGTTTACAGGTTTCGATATATACTGTTCCTATTTAAGAGTTATTTATCATTTTTTGGTTTTAGTGATAATTGCTATATAGTTCTTCATTTCATCGCCATTTCTCCAGATAAAAGCTTCAAACCAATTTAATGATAATTCACTGAATATTGAATTTGAAAGAAATATAGTTGTTATTGTTACTTTTGTTATTATCTTTCTGTTTCTTTTGTTTTGTTCTTTAATCTCTTTAAATTTTTTATGAGACTATTCTGACTCCTTGCATCAGAGTTTAGTATCAAGTTTTAATGAGGCTTCTCTTGGGTTCAAAGTATTTCTCATCTGCTGGAGAATACTCATCTTTAATCTGAAAAAAGTTTGTAGTTTTTGATGGTTTAATAAATATATTACCTAGATAAATAATAGGAGGAAAGGTGCAGTCAATCCCTTGTCTATTGAACAGACAGAGCCTAAAAATCTCCTTCCACTGTCACACCACAGAAATTTTTTCAATCGGGCTACCTTTTTATTCCTATAAATTCATTAAAAGCTAAATTCAGAGAGAGATCATCATTCCCCAACATCAAACTTGTGTAACCAATACCAGTACAGATTAATGGACTACCAATTTCATGTAATGATGATGATGGTAGGACTGCAGGAGTAATTTAACTTCATTTTGCAGCATTTTCCAGTTTCTCCATTGACATACAAGCAATTTATTGATTTTTCTTAACTTCTGAAAATTCTTTTACATTTTTTTGGTGATTTACACGCAGAACATTTAGCAAATAAATCATTTAGTGAATAGAATGCTTGCAGATCAGTATGAAAATTACCATGTATCTCAATAAAACAATCAATAAGATTGGTCATACATGTTGCATTAGTATTAGATGATAAGTTTGATGTGGCATAGGATATTTAGGATTATTTATTTTATGAGATTTTGACTATACTATGATTACATGTTGGCTTGATTGAAGAATTTAGACCAATAGTTACATTTGACAGAAATAAACTTATCTTTTGCAACGACTTTGCCATGGGGTTTCCATGAAATGCAAGTTATTAATGCACATTTGTTTTTGTTGCTTCATATGCTTGAGCACAACTTTTTTACTGTTTGGATGATTTGCGTCACTCAGATGTTTTCTGTGGCTCCAAATGGAAGCCAAAATCAACAAAATGTAGATGGGCAAAGACATTGCATTCTTGTTGCTGCAAGTAATCCTCATCCCTTGCCAACACCAGTTTATCGACCACAAATGCAGAATTTGGACCAGAATGAAAATAATGAAGCACAAGCAGAAAGTCGCCTTTCTGATGCGGAGACAGTGGCTAAATCGTTTGTTCAGGTACTTATATATTGTAGTTCATCCTTTTATTAATTGTAATGGATCTCTGTCCTGTGAGGATTGCAATTATCAGGTGATTGACTTTTTACCTTTTCATTTCAGTGCTCGGTTTCTTTATCTGTCATATGTCCAAAACAGCTTCCAAAACTAACTGCAATCTACAATGCGGTGAGCATGATATTTTTGTTGAGATTGCAATATCACATACTAACATGATTACTATCTGAGCTGCGCTCCGCTTTGTTTATTGACAATTCTTCTATTCTTCCAAAATCTTTTAGGCTGCATGCTTTGAAATGAATCAAGCAAACTGCTTTGGAACTTCTGTTACACTCCTTCATAACTTGATTGTCATTTTGAAGAAAATACCTGCCAAATCTTAAATGATCTTCAGAAAATGCATAATAAATAATGTAGATAAAATACATAAAAATGAATGAGTAAACTGTCCAGAAATTTGAGCACACTTTATTCAAAATTATGCATTAGGAAGAGGAAATCATCTTTTCTACTCTTAATGGTGGCCAGGCTTGTTTACTGACTGCATCTATTCTTAAGTCAGGCAAAGCGCAACCCCCGTGCAGCAGATCCACCAGTTGACAACAGTAAAAACCCTCATTTCCTTGTTCTGATCTCAGAGAATTTTATGGAGGCTCGTGCTGCCCTTAGTCGTCCTGGAGTTGCTAATTTGGCGCCGAACCAGAATCCTGTGAAAATGGATATAGCTCCTGTTACATCAGTTACAGGGCCAGCTCCAACTTCTATTCCATCAGGTTTTTTATACAATGATTCTGCTTTATTTTTGTGCAACGTCTTTGTCATGCTGACCTTTGAGTGTGACCAAGTGTTTGCAAGGTCTATTAGTTTTATCACTTCCTTACTTCACTGAAACCACCACCCACCCCATAAAAAAATGGCAACTTGACTTTGCATATGTGAACAGGAAAAAGAGAAGATTACACATGCATCAATCACTTTCCATCTGTTGCCTATCACTTGGAAGCCTTCTACTTTTTGTATAGTTTTGTCAAACCCCAAGTATGGAAATGGAATGTTGCTTAAATGTAGCTTTCAAATGCGGAGGAGTCATATTGCCAAGTTATATAGTTGCATGGCTCTTGGACATGTGTGCTTTTTGTATTATTCTATGTTGACTCCAATATGGAAAATACTGGCTTTGAAACTCCTGTCTTGTTTTAGCTTTAGAAATTTCTCTAGAGATCCTATTTTTGTAAGATTCAAGCATTTTTTTTGTTTATCTAATAATATAATAGGATGCTGATGCATAGATTATTTCTTTTTCTAGATTGTAAATTGCATTGGGTCTGAATTTGTATATTGTGTATTTGGGTGTGTGGGGAATTAGCTATAGAACTGGAAAGATCTCACTTGAAATAACTGGTCAATCATCATCATTAACAGAGTTTTTTGGTGATTTTGTTTAATTCTTGCATACCACTTACCTTGAGGTTTACGTCTGTGATTTTCAGTGAATGGAATAAACAGGCCACCAATTTCTGTTGGAAATGTTCCAACTGCTACTGTAAAAGTTGTAAGTCTTGCATATAGTTCTCACTCTCATGCTTTATATATGGAAATATTGGTTGTTGCTACAATTGTTGTGAGATGGGTTATGAAGTGGTTAGAGGCTCATAACTGAATTGTTCAGGAACCAAGCACTGTAACTTCCATGGTAAATGGACCTACTTTTCCACATATTCCATCTGTTTCCCGTCCTGCTTCTCAAGGAGTCCCAAGCTTGCAGACTTCTTCTCCGTCTTCTACTTCTCAAGAGATGATCACAAGTGGTGATAGTGTGCCAGAAGTAAAACCTTTAGTTAGCGGCATGTCACAGCCCTTGCGTCCTATGGCTCCTGCTGCAGCAAATGTGAACATACTGAACAACCTTTCTCAAGCGAGGCAAGTAATGAACAATGCTGCCCTGACTGGAGGAACTTCTATTGGACTTCAATCAATGGGTCAAACTCCTATGGCCATGCATATGTCAAATATGATATCCAGTGGAATGGCATCATCAGTGCCTACTTCTCAACCTGTATTTTCATCTGCACAGTCGGGTATCACTTCCATTGGTGGGTCAGGGACTCTTACAGGAACTTCACAGGTCCCACAAAACTCAGGTCTTAATTCATTCACTTCTGCACCTTCTAATTTGTCTGGAAATTCAAACCCTAGTATTTCGCAACCAATGGGTACTCTCCAAGGGGGTGCTAGTATGGGCCAGTCGGTAGGTATGAGCCAAGGCAATCATTCAGGAGGACAAATGGTACAAAATGGAATTAGCATGAATCAGAACATGATGAGTGGTCTTGGTCCATCAGGTGTCTCTTCTGGAACAGGTACAATGATTCCTACCCCAGGAATGTCGCAACAAGCACAATCTGGAATGCAGCCACTTAGTGTGAATAACAATACAGCAGTGAATATGCAATTGTCGCAACAGACGTCAAGTGCTTTGCATTCATCACAATCCAAATATGTTAAAGTATGGGAGGTTAGTCACTTATCTTTTTCAGTATACTGAAGATGTATATGAGAACAGCTGATGATATCCTTATTTGGAGCTCGTTAACATTAAAACCTGGGCTGTTAATCTTGTGGCTGTTTTTGGAAATATTGACATTAATTCTGCAAATAGCCAACAGTTTGTAGTTTTTGAATCTCTAAATAACAGATTGTAGAACCCTTTTTTCCATTTCATGGCTGCATATGTGTTCACCTCCAGTTATTCTCCTATTAAATTTCTTCCAGTTAGATTACTTGGAATATACTACTGCCGAACTTGCAATCCAAAGGGGAATTGTTGAGAAGCTTCAATAAATTGTTTGAACTAATCTTGTAACTGGAAGTATGCACAAGCTTCATACAGATTTTGGGATTATTGTCTATCATGCGTGTTTAGTTTAAGAACTGTCTGTAGCATTTTAATCTTTAAGAACCCAACATCATTATTTTAAAGATGAGCTCTATCTGCTTAAACTGCTAGATTCCTTGTATACTTGCACTCACAGATATGGGAAGTCAAAAGTTACAAATAAAGGTTCAAAGTAGTGTTTGACTCTTTAAAATTGTTTGATTGGCTGTGAAACCATTGATTTTTTCATCAAATGGCTTGCAGGGAAGTTTATCTGGACAGAGACAAGGGCAGCCAGTCTTTATCACCAAACTGGAAGTATGCTCTCAAACTCCTTATGAATTGTTATTCAAATATGACAAGATATACTTTTCATCTTACATTTGTTCAATGCCTGATGCTTAAGATACCTACTGTTCAGTCTCAGCTTCTACATTGCCACCATCTCATATCTGCAAGACTGAACAGACTTAACCTGATTCCTTCTTTTATTATGGCAGGGTTACCGGAGTGCATCAGCTTCTGAGACGTAAGTTTAAGAATTATTTTTTATTTCTTATTGAAAGTTTATGTTGTCAAAACTTGAAGATGCCTTAAATTATCGTCTCTTTTCTTTTACTATCTGAAAAGATTTGATGTTAAATGAGTTTGCTCTAGACTTTTCTTGTTGCTTTCATACAAGTCAGTGATCACTTTAGTTCAGGTTTTGTTTCAACAATTTAATAGGATGTTGAAATGGTCAGCAGTTAAAATTACCGCTGCCTATTATATTACCATTACAAGGAACATGTTCACCTCCACAAATGGCATAGAATTAAATTTCTCTCTTTTGTGCAGAAGGAAACAGCAATTTATGTTTCAGTCTCTTAGTATCTTGTCATCCAGTTGTCCCCGCCAGTCATTTAACTAGTGCTGGAAATGGGTAGGGTGGGATTAGATTGATCATTCCTTGGGTCCCGAATATGAAATGGGGCTAAGATTGACATTTATAAGTATAATATCAATTTAGTAGGAAAAAGTCCTTCGACATCATTTTATTATCCAATGGAATGTTGATTAATATGAACTTAAAACGGAAATTCATCTAAACCTAGTGGCCGGATTCAGCAATTTAATCCAAGGCTCTGGAAACAAAAGAAAAAGTAGTTCAACTCATTTTCAGGGCCTCTAGACATTCTACCCACACGTACTGATCCCGGGTTATTTTAGACAACTAGGCTGACCTGCACTGAAAACTGATTGCTTTATTGAATCTGTTGCTCATTCTTTTGTTGAAGTAGCAATCATGCATGGGCCCAACTTTGACAAAGTTTTTGGCACCAAGAATGCTACATCTGAATGTAAGCACATGCAATAAATATTATCCTCTCTTTAACACAATTATTGATGAATTCATAATTAATAATTAGCTAAACTAATAATATTCTTTATTTAAAAGTTTGTTAGAAACCGCTGGAATTAATTTTTGAAAGGCTATGAAAGTTGAACCTGTTTAATTGTTGTAATACAGATACCCATAATATACCCATCCTGAGAAAATTTCTGAGAGAATTTTACGTAAGAAGAATTTATATTTTATACTGTTGAACTGATTGATCATACTTGAAAGTCCTCGTTACTGTCTTGTTGTGATGAGTGTTTTGTACTTTAAGAAAGTTTTATCAATTGTACAGATCCCTAATGATGATTTAACTGCTGGACGGCATATTGCTTCCTTTCATGTGTCATCTATAGCATCTATTGATCCCAACCATACATTGCAGAATCAAAATGGAATCTTCTTGCTGTACCACTGAACATTGCGTGCTGATATAAGAATGCATTATCCTGATGTTCTTAAACCATTTGTACTGACTTTACTCAAAATTCATTGTGTTAGGATGAGCAAAACAAAGGACGTAATGAACTGTATTCCATTTTTGGATTTCATTTCTTTATGAGATACATATGTTAGTGATTCAGTTGATAGCTTGTTAATATATTCTCTTGACTCTTTTATTTGAGTTCAAGCATGTAAAATCTTATTGTCTAAGTTCATTTCTGCTCTTTGCAGGCTGGCAGCTAACTGGCCGCCAACAATGCAAATTGTCCGCCTTATATCTCAGGATCACATGAATAACAAGTATATCAGCATACTCAAAAAATTTTATTTGACCTATTTTATAATTTCTTGCTTTGCTAATTTACCCCGACTGTCATTGTTCATTTTTTTTATTCAATAATCAGGCAATATGTTGGAAAGGCAGATTTTTTAGTCTTTCGGGCAATGAATCAGCATGGATTTCTTGGACAGCTCCAAGAAAAGAAGCTTGTAAGTGATCTGAAGGCTCCTTCTTTTGAATTTATTTATAAATTTGTTTCTTGTATGAAGGTTTATTCTTTGGAGTAGTGTATCAATTGATCCAGTATTTTGTCAAATTTGATTTTTGATTCTGTAGGTTTCTTTCTCCATTCAGCAGTTAAAGTCAGTTCTAGAATTTTTTTCAAATGTTTTTAGGTAGTACTAGTATCATTGTCAACTAACTGGATTACTGCCAAAAACTTAGTTGTGGTAATGTGGGAATGAAGGTGAAAGATGATGTAATAGCCATGGCTTATTTCTCATCAACAAAGTTCCCCATATTACAATTTGTAGAGGAACAAACAAAGCCTTTTGTGAGAAGTGGTTGGAATTTGGGACCAATTTGCTTGCCACATGTTTCAATGTTGATCTTTTCGCCTATTTAACTGACTTGAATGAGATGCCTTTAACCTGATTCTGAGTCTGAGGCTGCTTTACCTAATTTTATGGATTTAGTTTTTTTCAAAGTTAAAAATTCTCCCATAACTGAATTATAGGCTTGGTATGATATGAGAACATTTTAAAAAGTTAAAATCACCTGTGCAGTACTCCTGCACATGAGGAAAAAGAAAAAATGCTGGATTCTTTAATTAACTCACCACTCACGAGCAAATATGTTAAATGCTTCAATTTATGCGGATGGAGAATGTCTTCAGAATTCCATTTATAAGACAACTTCTCGATAAAATTTTTCCATGTGGGCAATTAACGTGCCATTATTAGTTGTTTTAAATATGCATGCAAACATGGAAATAATCTATTGGAAGGGTGCATTACACTCAAAGTTCTACTTCCTTTTGAGAAATGACATTTAGATTCTTGTAGACAAAGATGTTGCAGTTTTCAAGGGAGTGGGTTTTACCTGACAATTAAAGATCACATGCCTAAATTTTCCAGGAACAAATGTTTATTTGCTTTGGTTTTGTTCCTTTAATTATATTTTTGGCCTTTGCTAGGAAACTAGAAAATTGCTTTAGGTTATGCTTTATTATGTGTTTTTCATTTTTAAATCAGTTGTTGGTTGGTTTCTGTCTGATGCGGTTTTTCTGATGTTGAATTTGCCATTTCTCATTCTTTAGTGTGCAGTTATCCAATTACCATCACAGACACTGCTGCTCTCTGTTTCTGACAAAGCTTGCCGGTTGATAGGAATGCTCTTCCCTGGGGTGAGATTTTGTGAACACGAATCTGATTTGTAGTAAATAGAAGTTTGGTTTGTTCACAATGCGAAGTTCTTTCAATTTGAGCATTTAGATTGCAAGTTGCTTTCACCTCTAGGTTTCTTTTTTTTTTTTTTTTTAATACATTTTTGTATTTTCCTTGCTAATATCAGAACCTGTGCTTCTTGGGTTGTTTACTATGAACTATGCAGTTAACGATCTACTCTGCTGTTTAATCAGGATATGGTTGTGTTCAAACCGCAAATATCGAGCCAGCAGCAACAACAGTTGCAACAGCAGCAGCAACAACAGCAACACCAGCAGATGCAATCACAGCTGCAACACCAACAGCTTTCACAGTTACAGCAGCAGCAGCAGCAGCAACAGCTACCACAACTGCAACAGCAGATTCCACAGCTCCAACAACAGCAGCAAATTCCGCAGTTGCAACAGCAATCAATGCCTCAATTGCAACAACAACAACAGCTCCCACAGCTTCAACAGCAGCAGCAGCTGCCACAGATGCAGCAACAGCAGCAGCTACCCCAGCTTCAACAGCAGCAACAGATGGTTGGTTCAGGAATGGGTCAAGGTTATGTTCAAGGTCCAGGCCGCACACAATTAGTTTCTCAAGGTCAAGTTTCATCACAAGGGGCTCCTAACATACCTGGAGGAGGTTTTATGAGTTAAATAACCTGTAGCTTCTCAACAAATGGATGGCCGCTTGAATTACCTTTCATCGCAAGTTAGTTTGTAGTCTGTTTGTAGTCGCTTCCTCTAGGAACCAACGGTCTGCCTATCTGATTCTTGGATTACTGTATGCTAATCAACTGGGCTATACTCAAAAAGTAAATATATCTTATGTCATCAACCGTCTGATCGCCTGTGGTTTGATGTTTGGAGATATAAAATCGATACTGTACCATGAATGTATAGCAGTTGCTTCAAAGGGGGAAAAATAGAAAATGAACGTGTTTTGTTTTAGATTCGAACGGAAGCCTCGGAAGCTACCAATACAAAAAGAGCTTAGAGATCTGTCATTTGAAAAGAAACCGTGGGTAGCTAGAGCTCAAATGGATAAGGGGGTTTCCAAAACACAATCATGTTTCTTCTATTTGGCTGTACTTAGCATGATCATTAAGATGTATTTATGACGATGATATTGATATAAGATTTGCACAAAGTGTTCGACGCTAATTAATTAAAACCTAATACTTTCGTTTCGTGATATGCAGCGGGGCCTTGCAGTGAACTTAGCTAAGCTAATGCAGAACTAGGGATCACTGAAAATGGGAAAGAATGTATAGGACCCACACGAGTTACTTTGCATAGCTAGCGGCCTCACTTTAATCATTATTCCTGAAAATTTTATCTGTGTTAAAGCTACTAGTTCAAGGTGTAATGATTTATCCAAGTCACCAACCAACAAAACGTCTCATCATTGGCTCCAAATTAAGAAATACGGAAATGACGACAATGTCCTTAGTACGAAGGATAGACGAATTATGGAGGATCATCGTGCGACACACTGTGATAGTGCCACCCACGATAAACGCATTTGATTCCTTAAGTCTGCAAATTCAAGTAAGATGATTTGTATGATTATATCACAGCCCGCTTTGAAATGAACATGTTACATGTCTTCTTTTTCGGGGAAAGTGGGAGAAATACGAAAAGAAAAGACGATAAAAAGTGATAAAGAACGTAATGCTTCTTTTAACTTCTTTCTGGGTGGTGGGCTAACATTGACTGTCCGTTTTTGAATTGACTATTTCTAACTTGCTGCAGCTCCTAAAACTTATTTTCATTTCGTACGGACAAGGATGAAAGCATTGAACCAGAGGAGAAGCCATTATAACCTGATGACAACAAGTTTTTGTTACCAGCACTGCTATTAGGCCCGCACAGCGATAGAGAGGCGATGACGGAGGCGTTTTCGTCTTTCTCTTTGACAAAAGCAGACACAAACTGGTGTCGTTTTTGTCGCCTCTCTGCTACCGTATAGGCCAAATATATTTTCCTTTTGTTACTAAGTGTGGATCATCTACTTATTTTAGTGAATTTTTGGACTATTGTATCATTATACACTAATATGTTCAATGAAAAAAAACTATATGTGAATAATAATGATGTGCGCGCAGTTCTTTCTCCCAGATTTTGACGTGCGCACACTCGCACAACCGTACAAAATCCTGTAAAACAAATTCAATAAAATTTTACCACTATGTATTTATTTTCGAAATGAACAAAATGTTTAACTAGATAAACGAATAGAATATTAATGCAATTGAAGGACTAATTACATTGACTACTCTTCTTATTTTTCAAATGTAAAGGGTAAATAATCTAAGGTGCCGTTTGTTTTTTAACTTAATGACTTAAAGTGACTTAACTTAATTAATTAAGTTAATTAAAGGTATTTATTTTTATAACTTAAAGAGACTTTTTAGATAATTTTGACTTAATAAAATAAGCCAATTTTTTTGGCCTTTTACTAAATGGAGAAATCTGAATTAAGTCAATTACTTGTTAATATCTAAAATATCCTTGCTTTATAATTTATTTTTCATGTCTATCCCAAAACTCACCCATAAACATTTACCCCACATGAAAATTTTCCTATTTTTTCTTTCTTATATTATATACAATAAAATTTAAAATTTTTGGTATTTTATCTATTAAAACTCCAAAATAATTATGTATTCACTTGAATATAGTTTTACTTATAAATGTTAAAATATTATGGTATTTAATTTATTATTTATTTGACATTCAAATTTACTAAGGATACAAATGTAAAAGTACATATTTTCAGCTTTTTAAGTTGAAAAAAAAAACAACTTAATACTTATTTTCCGAGATTCAAACAAAAAAACAAACATATTATTCAGATTGAGACATTCAGATCTATTCAGAATTCAGATTAATTCAGATCTGTTCAGATTTCAGATGAAAAAACAAACGCCACCTAAGTGTCTATTTGGTATGGTTTATTTAATGGTTATAAATATTTATTTAATCTCATAAGCAAGCTCTTATCATAATTTTTTTTTTGTTTGATTATTTTTCTAATAGAACTTTTAAAGTTTAAATAAATTATTTTACCTCTACTAAGAAAAGATCAAATTTTGGACTAATGATAATAGAGGTTGAATTTTTTTTTAATATTAAAATATCTAAAATATCCCTCACTTATTTAATAATCTTATTTTATTCTTTTCATAATATAATTTTAAAAAACTTATCTATTAAAGTAATTTCATAAATTTTTAATAAAAACTGTTATTGACAACCAAACAACTAATTTTTTTAATAAAAGTCTTATTTATAAAAACTCTACTAACAAAAATTCTATTTAAATAATCTCTACTTAAAAAGTTATAACAACCCGAGTATAAGTAAATATCTTTTTCTTAGCTTTAATATTCCATCAAACACATGATTACACAACCACTACAAATACATGATGATGGTCGCTCAACTCCCACATTCAAAGGGTCTTACTGTTTTAACTGAGAAAACATGGTTTCAGCTTCTCCTTCTCCCCAAAAGGTGAGAGCATGCCCTCAGCATTTCTTACTCTAAATTTTAAGCAGCTTGTCCTAAATATACATATATGCGCTGTTCTTATATGTACGCTTGCTCTAAACTGTAACAGGAAGTTGAATCCAATAAAAAATGGAGCGAAGGGGAACCAACTCGCCGAGCCAAATGGTGGTACTCGACTTTCCACTGTGTTACAGCCATGATAGGCGCCGGCGTCCTGAGCCTCCCCTATGCCATGGCTTACTTGGGATGGTATATATATGTACATATACTTCCAATCTCAAACTCAACAAATTAAAGCTTTGGAATCCTTCGCTAGCTAATATTAATGAATAATTCATATCCTCTTCTAGATTTTTAAATATGTTAAGACCACGTGTGCGGTAGCAGCACTTAGGATTGAAATTTTAACTAATCGTATATATTGATTCCAGGGGTCCAGGAACAATGGTGTTGGTGATATCTTGGGTGACGACGTTGAACACAATGTGGCAAATGATAAATCTCCACGAATGCGTCCCCGGAGTACGCTTTGATCGGTATATTGACCTCGGAAGGCATGCTTTTGGCCCAAAACTCGGGCCATGGATTGTGCTCCCTCAGCAGTTGATCGTGCAAGTTGGATGTGATATTGTATACATGGTCACCGGCGGCAAGTGCTTGAAGAAATTCGTGGAGATGGCCTGCTCCCACTGCAAGCCGCTCAGGCAGACCTTTTGGATCCTCATATTTGGCTCTCTCCATTTCTTCCTGTCTCAGCTCCCCGACATCAACTCTGTTTCCGGTGTTTCACTGGCAGCAGCAGTCATGTCACTCAGGTTCTTATAACTTCTTTAATTACTTACTCCTTTTGTTTAATAACGAATATTACTTGAGTTTTACACATGGCTCATCGACCTATTCTAATAACTTCTATCAACTCACTTGACCTGAGAAAATAAATACATACCGGATAAGTCGTTGCATGGGATTCGTAGAAGTCTAGAAATAAATTAAAACGATATAGCTTTTTTTTTTTCATTTATATGCTAAAATTACTTAGTAGGTAAACATATTAACTTAAGAACTTAATTAATTAACATGGTGCTAAAGAGACTGCAAACTCCGGCAGCCAACAGGCCTCCACCGGTGCCAGGGCAGGGGGCAGCAGGTCCAATTATTAATTTAATTTAATCGCTCATGAAATTTGGGTGACAAGAAGTCTCCTCTCGCCTTTTCCTCTTTGCCCTTTATTTTTTTTTTTTCCTGAGTCGTTTATTTAGCTTTTGTCAATTATTGGTTGATATTTGAGGGGATAAAGTTTTTGGTCTTGGTGAAATAAGAGGCTTCAATAGCAGTTAATTTATGTGGATGTTGAAGGAGCTGGGATAAAGCAGCTTTAAGCAAAACATAAAACCGACAGAAGTAAAGTATTAAACCAGTAAGGAATCATACAAAATGTAAGCCAGCTGCTTTGTACTCTGAAAGTCACGACCTAACCTTATTGGAACATCCTTTTCTATATTATTTAGAATTTAAACTAAAGATTTCGGTACACAACCGTGTAGAAAATTTATGTGTAAAAAATAATGATGTAGTGGCAATGTTACAGGTATAAAAAATGTACGAGTGTGTCACATATATTATTAACATACTCCATAAATTGAGCGATGTTTTTGCCAGAACATCAATATATTGATGCTCTTACGTTACATAATTACTGTTCTGGCCGATGCAGCTATTCAACTATAGCTTGGGCTGGTTCCTTGAGTCATGGTAGGATTGAAAACGTGAGCTACGCATACAAACACACGAGCTCAGCTGACTACATGTTTCGAGTGTTCAACGCTCTGGGACAAATTTCATTCGCGTTTGCTGGACATGCAGTGGCGCTTGAAATTCAGGCCACTATCCCATCAACCCCGGAGAAGCCTTCAAAAATACTCATGTGGAAAGGTGCATTGGGGGCCTATTTTGTCAACGCAATTTGCTATTTTCCAGTAGCCCTTATAGGGTACTGGGCATTTGGGCAAGATGTTGACGATAATGTACTAATGGCACTCAAAAGGCCAGCATGGCTCATCGCTGCCGCTAACTTAATGGTGGTCGTTCATGTCATTGGCAGCTATCAGGTAAATTTTGAATCAATTACTACATTAATATAATTCAACTGCTAAATGTGTATACAATATGCATGCTTAAATACATGATGTGCGTAGGTCTTTGCTATGCCTGTGTTTCACTTGCTAGAAGGGATGATGATTAAGAGAATGAACTTTCCATCAGGGGCTGCAGTCAGAGTTGTTGCCCGATCTGCTTATGTAGGTGAGACTCTTGTATTGTCACTCTTCAAGGGTATGCATAATGTATTATCTAATTTTTCAAAATGACTAAAATTGAGGCTAATGACCGTGTGTACCTTAAAATTAATTTGCAGCATTTACACTATTCGTCGGAGTAACCTTCCCATTCTTTGGAGATCTTCTTGGTTTCTTTGGCGGATTTGGCTTTACACCCACTTCATATTTTGTGAGCCCTTTTTGAATCCTTTCGACTGTCCTGATAATTAAATTCTCTTATGCGCACAATAAGGGGTCTAATATGCATTAATCTGAGAATATTATCGCAGCTTCCCAGCGTAATGTGGCTGGTAATCAAGAAACCAAAGCGATTCAGCCCCAAATGGATCATCAATTGGGTAACTAAATAAAAATGATGCAAAATTTACCTATTCTTTCCGAAGCAGCAATGAATAGTGTGCGAGCTTTCATTACTTGAAACAATAACGCGTCTTGCAATTTGTGCATTTCAGGCTTCCATATTCATCGGGGTGTTCATTATGTTGGCATCAACGATTGGAGGGTTTCGAAATATTGTGGCGGACGCCTCTACGTACAGTTTCTATACTTAATTTTTGATGATATGTTACCCAGTATTAATAATTAATTATACAATTTAGCTTGAGTTGCAAAAACTCATCTTCATTGTGATGTTTTTGGCATGAAAGACTCTGTACTTTTCAGCAAGAAATTAATTAATCACTAAAATGAAATGTGTTTAGCGGCAGTTAATTGTTCCAAGTTTCTTCATTTTTCTCTGATACACAAAATAATTATCATGAGATTGAAGTGGACGCCAGAATTAAATTTACATAATCAACGTCCAAGTTGTGCGTAGGTTAAAAAAGGAACAGCAATGCTGCAAATAACTTCTCCTACATGATTCGACCTCACTTGACAAGCAGGCGTGCTTGGCTACTTGGTAATCAAACCATCCTTTTATGAATATATATAGAGTAGAGTAGACACCAATGGCATGAATTTTACCTAATTTTTCAACCGCAGACTGCGCCCTGGTCTCATCTGTGTTGGTTGAGGATGGTGATAGAAAGCAATGGGCATCCATTAATATTATACATTTATATACAATCAATTTGCTTATTTAAAAGATTTTTTGGAAATTAGCCTAAGATCTTAAACCTTTATCTAACTAGAAATATGAACATTTGAATTAAATAATATTACTAACACATGGTGTCAAAATACTAAAATTGTGATTCATATTCGAACTCTCAATTTTGTCTCGTTCTATTTCATTCAGTTTATATTTCTCAATTTAATTGGAGTCATTGAGAAAAAATACACATGAATTTATAATTCTCAACTTTCATTTACATATAAGATGTCTTTATAAGAATGATGTTCACATTAGAGTAATTTTACAATAAGAGAATCTCTTACTTTATAAAGTAATGAATAAGTTAAAAATATAAAATTTTACATAAAATATAGAATACAATACCGAATTATTATTGTTGTTGTTGTTGTTAATGTTGTTGTTGTTGTTAAATAAAAGAGGACCTATGTGGAAATAATACAAATTTTTTAGGTATTTTCATAAATTTTGTAGGGACCAAAATATAAAAATGACAAAATTTTATTGAAGACAATTTAAAATTTTTACGTAAAATATAGAATACAATACTGAATTATTATTGTTGTTGTTGTTGTTATTTTTATTATTAAAAATAATAGAGGACGTATGTGTAAATAATACAAAATTTTTAGGTATTTTCATAAATTTTGTAGGGATCAAAATGTAAAAATGACAAAAATTTATTGAGGACAATTTAAAAATTATAAAAATTTAATGAGGGTAAGATAAAAATATAAGAAATGGGAGATTGAATCCCAAGGGTTTGTGAATCAATCTCTCATTTTCTATTCTCAAATTTGAGTGGAATCTGGAAATTTTGATTCTAATTTTTATCTTTATTTTGTGAAATAAATACTGTCATTAATTTTGATTTTTTAATTTATGAAGTGAACACTACCTTATTGTACTTACACGTGTGTGTATGTATATGTAGGATCCAGCTATATTGCAATAGTAATACCGTACCACACTTTTTGTCATTATTCTAAAGAGCCGTTGGATGAAAAGTTAGTAAATCTAACGATTGAAATTAAGTGAGGTAAGCACTGGCAACCGTAGAAGGTGGTAAAATTCACCCCTTGAACAACAACTTTATTTTATGTTTGGAAAAAAAATTAAAGTTCAACTAATTAATGGGTAGTCATCATAATCGAACGAAGATTAACACAATTTATGGGGGGAAAAGATTTTGATAATTCATAGATGAACATGGGCTCTCAGCCGTACTAATCTAATGGCGAATTTGATTTTGTAGCGAACGCGATTACGGTTAAGAATTAATCTAGAGATACCATAATCAAAAGAAGTCGGTTACAATTGCTGGTGGGGGTGAGATTCCGATGAACATAGGGTCTCAGCCTATGGCGAATTTGCCACCAAAGCGTCTAACTGCAACCCCTATTGAGCAAAGGTAAAAGTTTAGGAATTAGGCATATCTGAAAACAGAATGCTCAAACCCCTTTCATGATTTCAATTCCAGCTTATCTTCACCACCATTTCGCCCTTCCCAACCAAACCATTTTCAGCTGCAAAACCATGTTGAAAATGCATTGCATAATCACTCACAAATCTCTAAGCCACATGAACAGACCAAGCAACTGGGTTTTCTTATATTTCATTCAACTTGACAAAAATCGCATAGACTGACAATACTCTTGAAATGGCTGCAAACAACCCACTTTTGTAATACCAACAACAGCAACTTCAATGAACCATAAATAAATCAAACAAAATAAACATTTCTTCGAGAGAAATCCCAAGTTCAAATATTCATTAAATCATCTTCTCAAAAAAAAAAAAAATCATTCACCCAAATATTGAAGTTGATTTCAGATCAAAGAAAAAAGATATCCAACCTTAGAGCATCACTAAAAGACTTTTTAAATAAGATTTTATTACTTATTTGAAGAGTCACATCAACATTTAAGGCTCCAAAAGACACTCCAATTAATATTCTTCAAATAAGAAATGATATTCTTTCTTCAAATTTGAAGAGTTATTTTCTCCCTCTTCAATTTATATTTTATTACTTTTTGTTGAAGAAAAAGAGAAATGTACTTTAATTATTATTGACTTTTCCTTTAAAAAATAGTTATTTAATTAAAATAATATTAATTTATTTCTATTTGAAGAATTTTTTAGAGAATAATATATTTTTTCACTCATCTATTTACTATATAAGTAAGCAAATAAATATTTAAAGAGTAAAATTTATAGAGCCTTTTTTAGATGCTCTTACATGCCTGCCCATTTTCTTAGAATTTCCCTCTCTATTTTTACAAATTTTTCTTCTGTTGGATCGCTAATTGAAACCCATTAAACCGAAATGCAAAAGTCACTTATCAAAGCGCCTTTATTTTCACATAGCTCCATTACCCACCGCCAGACTCCTTTCAATTTATTTTACTTTTTCTTAACCGACTTTTCCATTTCCTTTAACAAAAACGTGGCCATCTCTAAAGCGTTGGATCAGATCCTTTTAAATCCAATGGTTACATTACATAAAGATAAAAAGTGTGGTGTGGTATAACGGTTGCAACATAGCTTAGTCCGTATATGTGGATCCTGTATATAAAAGTACAAAATAAAATGGAAGAAAGAAAAAGGAGAGATTAAGAGGCAAAACGCATCGTTTCAGGAGCTGCCTTCGCTCACTACCTGATGGTCGAAAACGACGTCTTTTCATGGTAACGCCATCCTCAACCACTAGTTTTATTTTTTTAACATAATTTCGTTTTTGGGGAGAGAGAGAGAGCGAGAGGGAGAGGGAGGGCGAGGGAGAGCTAGAGAGAGAGAGAGAGAGAGAGAAATGGAGACTGCAATTTGTGGGAGACTAGCTCTGTCACCCCACACCGTCTTCAATTCCAAACCAGGTTCGATTTTTTTTTTTTAATTTTTTTTAAACTTTCGATATCTGATTCATCCGACGGTTTCAAATTTATCTACAACTTTAAGGGAATTTTATTTTTGCATTTCTCTATAAAAAGGTAATTAAAAGAAAATTCTTTGAGTATTACTGGAGAGATAGCTGCTACTTATGTGCAGGATTTATTGTAGAGAAAATCACTGGTTTTGATTTGAGTATTTTAGCTATCAAACTGATGTGTTTGATGACGTGTACCAGGTTATCATTTCAATTTTTAGGAAATACTGTAACTTCTTTTTGGAATTTCAAACTTTTCTTTTGGAGTTGTTTCTTGGGTTTTGAATTTTTGGAATTTCATGTAATCCAGTTAGGTAAAATTATTGGATTTCTCTTTTCCTCGCTGTTGTGAACACTAAACTGTAAATATGATCAAGTGGACTTTAATTTGATTCACTTCCTTTTTGTTACTTTCATTTTCTGTTTTATTGTAACCTGAATTTGTGAGCATGTTGTTAATGTTGGAGTGATTATCAGTGATGATGGTGGTGGTGATGTACAGCAGGGGACAAATCCTTGCTTTGTGGAGGATCATGCATCAACCGCAGCGTCCTCATGACTGTGTTAGCATCAGCACCAGGTAAAGGCGGAGGGCTGTTGGAGAGGCCAGTTATAACTGCTCCTGGTCGTGAATCTGAGTTTGATTTGAAGTAAGTCTTTGTGCCGACAACTTTATGCTGTTCCTTTATTATACTGAATGTCATGGAAAGCTGAATACATTTACGCTTTTCATATAATTTCTTAGAACCATTAACTAAGAAATGCATTGTAATGAAAGTGATTAGATTGTAGGAAATCTGACTGTGGTATTTATTTTATAAATTATGATATTTTAGAATACGGCCATTGCCTTTGTGCTTTAGAAGTCTTGGACTGATAAGTCTTGAAATTGATTACTTTGTGCAAATATTTAAGGGTAGGAACATGTCTAAAACAGCCCTACAAGGATCCCGATTTTATAAGACCAGTGCTGGGTAATGACCTTTTCGACGTAAGTAGAGAGAATTGTCATTTTTATGTCCAATGTCCATTTTGTGTATTTTGCTACCCGTAATCGAGGTTGTTTAATATGGTGTTTTCATTCCTTCACCTTTTGCCACATCGAATTTCTCTTGAATTATTTTGTATTCTTGTCTTGATGCACTGAAACGAGTTAAGAATATTTCATTTTTATGTAGATCAAAATGGAAGAACCTAACAAGCTTTTCCTTTGACAATGTTATCATTTAACCTTGTTCAGGAAAAAAAGGAAAACCAGTCCACCCTACCGTGTTATACTACACAACGACAACTTTAACAAACGAGAGTATGTTGTCCAAGTACTGATGAAGGTTATACCCGGGATGACTCTTGACAATGCAGTAAACATCATGCAAGAAGCGCACTACAATGGCTTGTCTGTTGTAATTGTTTGTTCTCAGGCTGATGCTGAGGAACACTGCATGCAACTGAGGGGCAATGGGCTGCTGAGTTCCATCGAACCTGCAAGTGGTGGATGCTAAAGATGGTCCTGGTGAAAACTCCAATAGGTTTATTACTGTCAAAATACCCTTTTCTAAGAAGTAGATAGTGTATATAAAGTCAGCAGTGATCATATTTGTATGAACATCAAGTCATCCTATGGTCAAATTAAAGACAAAAGGGTGGTAGTAATTTTGAATAAAGTGAGAATCCAAGATTTTTATGTTGTTATGGCTATCCTCTTCCTAAGAATTTGAATAAAAAAAAATAATTGTTAGATAACTCCAAGAAGGAACGAAATCGTCTTCAATTAGCTGCCAATTGGGGTAAATTGATTTTGCTCTAAATTGACGTTTCTGTTTGATTTATAGATTGGAGGACATTAGTGCCCAAAATATCATGAATAAAAACAATGGTGACCGAACTTGAAGATAAACAACTACCGGAGGACACGTATCAAATCTTAATAGTGGCTATAATAGTTTTCATCATTGCTTTGTTTTGTTTTGTGCTTAAGATTTTTTATTTGATCTTTTAACTTCTACCCTCTGTTTGATGTGTCAGTCTGCTCCACATTAATTCTGGAACCTTGGATGATGTACGCTATAATGTTTTAACAATAAATCAACCAACTTAGATTAATCAGCTCAATTAAGGGCTCAAAGAACCTCACGAAACAAGTAAATAAATAGAATCTCAAGCTACTAGGGGAGATTTTTTGGTTCTTAAATAACTGATAGGTTGACAGGATAGTCAGAAATTAAGCACCAACAAGGCGATAACGATGGGTCTTATTCTCAAGTTATTTGAGTTGGAAAAATCTGGCGCACTATAATTCTTGGGAAATTGAACTCAAGTGGGAGCAAGAGCAACTACTGAGTGATGGGTGGCTTCTCCACTAATTGATCTGATTCCGTACTCTGATAATGATATCAATTTATGAATTCAGCAATGACTTATTTAAAATTTGCTCATGGCAGTACGGATTCACAACTTGATTATCAAAATTATAACAAAATTGAATAAACCAAGCACTTGATGATTATAACTATTAGACCAACTTGAAATTTGCTCAGACCAGAAAGCATTCCCGTCACTATAGTCTGTGCAGAAGTAAACATGTCACTCACTCAATACAGCAACAGTTGCGAACACAAATGCATTGCCCCGATGTACTGTCACTGTGTAATCAGTTTAGTTTAAAAAGCACGAGATTCGTCTACTCCCTCTAATGAGATACTACAGATATGGCCTAAGTGCTTCACAGACAAAGATTAAAGCTAAAAATCTTGTTTGGCAGCTACACTGCCACAGCACGACTCTCCCAAACGGGCCTATAGTGATCCTAAGGCTTGAACTTGAACACAACTCTTTCTGTGTGACAAGTAAATACCCCTGATCATTAATTAGTTCAGACAAAAAAAATGCTGTTAAGACAATTTGATAAGAGTCATCTCACATCTGACCAAGAACCAGACCAAACAATACTGGGAGAAGATGATACAGAGCAATACAAGATGGGAAAAGCAGACTGCCAAGACAGAAATTTAGCTTATGGCATGCCTCAAATATCTCATTTGAGATGGATTAAACAATAACTTATTTCAATGGAGAACAACGAGTGCAGAGGCCAAAAAATAATAATCAACTATTCAGTATGATATAACCTATTGAATATTTTTAGTGACTTAAACCAGTTTGCTTCTAGGCCATGCTTTCGTAATAATCATAATCACTGACTTGGCTAATGATAGAGCTTTGAAAGTATCAGTGAAAAATATTCTTCAATTCACCGAATCAGCTTTCAATCCCTGCATACAAATGGTAGAATAAAGCAAAGTCACCATTAAGCTTCAATGTAGTAGATGCTGGACGGCATCCACTATCATGACCATGTGAGTGCAAGTATGTGCATGCATCAAATCAATTTTAATAATGTATATTTGGTACATGTGCATACAAGCATAGATGTCTGAGTGTAAGCATATATTAACTGCGCATGTCTAGTGCCTACATAGGAAACTTACCAATACTAGTTAAGAGTTGATATATAGGTTTTAATACTTGTTCGAATCCATAAACTGATACATAGGTTTAAATATTTGTTCTAATATTTGAACTGATATATCTTCTAGGTGAATTATATTGTTATTGGCCAAAAGCAAAAAGTGCATTTTCATCCAACCTGCAAGTCTGCAACTACCACATGTTCTAGAAATGCTATAAAAACAGAATTTTGTACTAACCACTAACATCATTGTGGGGATTATGACTTAACCGGTGAAAGGAAGGATTGAATTCCAAAAACAATGAAGAGAACTCCACCCGAGAGTGCGACCTGCATCCAAATAGTACCAGCTTTACAGTTGCTTAACAAAATTGATATGTTGTGTTAAAAAAGAAGAAGCAAATGTCCATGATTACTATTTTCTCAGATATCTGAGACGCCAAGCTCTTTCCTCCAACGACAGCAGCAGTCGTACACAATGCTTGTCCTCTGAGGGAAGGAAAAGCAATCAGCACATGCAATCCATACTCGTACAGCACAATACATAAATAAATAAATGGTGTGATTTGTAGTTAAAACTTACATAATTCCGCCAAGAACAACGCCAAATGGGTTCTCATCGGCAGCTAAACCAATGGTAGCTAACTGTAAAAAAATATATCAGAGAAACATAGAGTTGTGAAATATAGACAGATATATTCAGTCCCTTTGTTGTTGCTATACCTGGCTCTTGTCACCCCATTCACCAAAGAAAGTAATTGAAAATGCCTGCAGAGTAGACAAAGGTCAAATTGGTAAGTTACTCATAGCTTTACTGAGTTTAGAATTCAACATTTAACAGGAAAACATAACCTTCAAAAAGATGGGAGAGAAGAACTGTGAGAGGAATTGCCGCCTTTGCTTTTTTAATTCATCATCAGCCTGGAAAGAGAAAAAGCATTTAGATATTCTAAGACCATGAAACCAAGATGTTAAAATAATGAAATGTTGGGACACTTGCTGAATTGCATCACGAATATAATTGCCACCACGATTAAACATATTTATGCAAATAGAAGATGCTCCACAAACAATAATGTCATCAAAAGGAATTGATTTTCCTTTTACAACATATTAAGAAAAGATTCCATATAAATGAGCATAAACCTTACATTTGGATGAGAAAGTTCTATCCATATGGTTAGTTACACAAGAGAGAGGAGGATCCTAATTGCATATGAGATAGAAATTGGTTTTATGCATTCTTATGGCCTCTATCTCTGAGAGTTCCAAGACAATTCTTTCTTATGATGATTTTCATTTTGACGAAGGGTTTGATAAAGGGTATTTTGGGGCTATTCGTGCTGCTGGGACGCATTTCCATGATTTGGGGCTGTTCAGGGACAGGGTCTTTGCTTTTTGCTGTTGGTTATAGATAATCATTCAGAGATGAAGTAGGTAAGATTTAACCGGTTGAGTTCCAAAAATCCATTTTGTATTTATTTTCTGTCAAAAAAATTCTATCTCTCTTTATTTTTTTTAAAAAAAGTGTAAAGTATCTGCTGGCATGTTTACTCTGCATAAGCATTGTAAGAAGGACATTCTTTTAGCATCCTTCAACCCCTCTAATAGATATAGGCGTGGTAAACATAAGATTCATGGTGAGCATAAAATTTTGGAAGAGATAATTTGAATGGCAATTTTATTTTAGCCATATTCCATAATCCAAAAAGTTTTAAATAGCGTACGTACAAATCATATTGCAAAACACATGAATCCTAGTGTACCCGCTATTTATTTATTGTAAACGTTGAGTTTTTAAGCTACAACAGCAATGATTCACATAACCCTAAAAACAGACGATCATTATCACAAATTATGCACAATACATACCAAATAAAATAATGTGGCTAATACTGCAGTTCTTCCTTTGAAAGTGATTAAGCAAAGTTATATGAAATAGGGAAACTTATAAGGAGAAATAAAAGGGGGGGGGGGGGGGGGGAGTGCAAGAAAGAGAAAGGAAATCAATTAAATCAAATATTTTACTAAATGCTACTTAAGTGAATAATGATACAATATAGAATATAGCAAAGTGCTCATAACATAAATGCCACCTGCAAAAGCATTTGCAACTCTACATAAAACTATTGAAGAAAGGGGCAATAACCCAGCCATAAAAAGGAGCAAGGGAAAGAAAAGGTAAAATAAAGTGTTGAATCATTGTCGTACTGGCATTTATGTACTCTAAGACAGTATATGCTACCCTAGGCAGAGATGGTCAAATTTATCAGAGAAATCAAAGAAATTAAATGAGTGTAGAAAAGTATACGCATGTGATGTTGCTGTAGTTAAATGCGCATCTCATGCACTTACATATACTTAAAAGAGAAAAGGGAGCGAGAACCATCAATAATTAATATATGCAACAAAATGATTCATCGAATTTTGATTTTATAGCTATACCTTGCTGCCCTCTTTGGTTGCTCCTGCATTTGCTTTAAAGTCAGCATCCTGTTCATGTGACCAAAGTAAAGTCAAAACGGGGCAAAGTTCCTAAATATTAGGCAAGTCATGATGAGGGGAAAACTGACCAGCTTTTTTTCAACTTCTTCAAATTCTTCAGCCTCCCTGTTAAAAGGAAAAAGAAATAAAATAAAATAATCACTTGTACAACAAGAGTCTATTTTGCTGAAGCATGAAGGTAAGTACACGTGCTTAAATGAAAGAATATGCATATTCGGAAACATAAGCATTGGAACCATTACCCTCCATCACTAAAGGCATCCCATAAAGACCATAGACCAAATCCAAAGAACAGCACTGTTGTTATATGATGAGTCAATTTACGAGAGATCTACATATTAGAGATCAGAAGGCATTAGCTAAATACTTATAGCAGAAAATGACATGAAACTGAGAACCTAACAGGTTCATGTGTATTCAAAATTTAATGATGAAAATGTACTAACGACTTGCGTAGACATGATATCTAAGAAAAAGAACCTCTATGCTAACAAGTAACATCTACAAAAGTTCAATAGAAAAAATATGGTTAAACTATCAAATGTCTTCACAATCACAGCAGATCACAACAAATATGTCTACAGGTCATGAATATGATCACATATCTGTGAACATTGCACCAGAAGTACAGTGAATTTTATAACACATAGTAGACCTACTTTAACCATACATGTTACAGGTCAGAATTCAGTCTGTGTTGAATTCAGTCTGGCCCTAACAGCCCAGCCCGCCAACCCAATTCAATTAAGCATATATACGATTGCATAATGTATTTGAGCCACTTCTTGGCCAAGCAATCATGAAATATCCCACCACTGAACAATAAATTTAATGTCAGCTGTAATCTGGCAGCTTGGTAATTATTTCTCCCAAAAGTAATGCATAACTGTGAAGAAAGGCATGGATTTAGATTAATCTGTATTTAGTAGCTTTTCCCCTCTCCCCTTACTCGTATAACATTTCTGGAAGATGATGATTTAAAAGTATACCAGCAATAGTATCATGGAAATTTACACAGAAGCCTAGTAATATCATGAGTCAGCTCAAGACAGTTAGTGACACTCTGTAGAAACCGATTGAAAAACAGGCCATAAGCATGAGAGCTTGTTACTGAGCAATCATACAGCTTACCAGATTTGGAGCGGCCCAGCCAACAACAGCAGAAAGAATAGTCATCACCTAAACACCACTCCAAAATATCCCATCATTGTAAGGCTTTGCAAGATAATCAGAGATCAGATTTGCCAACAAATAAATAAAAATTTAAAACCCACTCACAATCAAAGCTCCCAGGCAACCTGACAAGACCAGTCTCCGCGGGTGACGCATTGCCAAGATCTTGTAACACAGAATATAATATAAAATAAGTAAATTGGGGAAGGAAATATATTTCCCGTTTAATGAAGAGAATGCACAGTAAGATCTTAGAATCGAAAATGTATATAAGAATTTAATCACAATAAGTATTTAGAGTAACAATAAAAGAAAAGCTTTCAGGGAATAAGACTTTTTCTGCATGAAAAATTTTAGAAGCATCATTTTCCCATCTAGAATGACAAGCATATTCTTAAGTGTTCGACTCCTCCCATTGAACTGAGCTCAGCAGTTTGAATGTTCTTTCTACATTGGCGGTTTATGGACTGCCGCCCATGAATTGCAACGAGCCATTTTAACAAATACAAAACAATGGACTTTCATTTAATCCCAAAATTTCACCTCTGACCACTCACAAGTTAGATCGGCTATATATCCTACTTTGATTGATTTTGAGCGTCAAATCAATTTTCAATTTTACAGTCCTGATTCCTTAGTTCTTCACTCCCCTCAGCTCCCAAATGACGTTAATGACAATACAAAAAATAAATATTAATTCCAAAATCCTCTTCGATGCATATTATTTGTCCCAAACATCACTATCAAATTAAAATTTCTAAAAAATTAATAATAATAACAAAAAAAAATGAAACATTCACTAACCGCAGCGGCAAAAAACGTCTTGTCGCCGATCTCGGATAGAACAGTCATGGCAAGCGACTTGGTAAAACCCTTAATCCACCAAAAAAGAATTTTCAGAATTTATTTTTATCCACAAGCAAAGGTTTCAAATAACATTAATTTAATTAATGAACAAATTACCTGCACAACTGAGCTCATCTTTGATATGCTTCAACGAACAGAGAGAGTCACTATAAGCTTGTACGCGCTTCAGAGAAGTTCTGACTCTCTCTCTCTCTCTCTGTATAGATATATATATATATATATATATATATATCTATAATATGAGCAGTGAGGTTTTGAGTTCGGTGTTAATGACTCAGCTCAGTTGACTCGGTGGGAGTTTTTTTAATTAAGCTGATTGAACAAGAAGACAAAACATAGGAGGAGCGTGATGTTTAGTAATTAGTACCTGCGAATAAGGAATTGGAGAAAAAGAAGGGATGCTTTAGGATCGATACAGATTTTGATTCGACTGAAAGCGCTTATAAAGCGAGATCCAGAAAGAGAACCAGTACGCGGGTATTGGGAGCGTGTACGACACGCTGCTATCAGGGAATTTCCTACGTGGATCGTTGTTATTGGTTTTTCCAGTTCACGTAAATTTCCTACGTCGATCGTTGGCTAATTATAGCTGTTATGGCTAAATCAAATATCGCTCTTTCTACAGAGAATGGAATAGCGTCATCAACTCATCCTTTGAACTTTAAAGCACAAAACGTTAGAAATTAACACACCTTACGAATTTCTGTATGCACGAGTGGAGATATAGAATAAAATAATATCAAACGTTACTTTTAGTTTTCTAAAATAATTATTATTTTTACAAAATTTTAAATTCAACTAAGGGTTGGCAAAATTTTGTGACCCGTATTAAAACGTTTTAGAGAATCGGTTCAAAAATCTTTTTTTTTTTTTCGGTTCGGTTTGATTCTTCTAAAATTGAATCAAAACCAGAACAAATAACAAATTTCTGACTCAGGATCAATTGATTTTTTTTATTTATTTTGAAACCACTGAATTGAACTCTATTTTATCCACCTCAAACCCGATTTAACTACAATAACCTTTATAATCAAATAAGCAATTAAAAATTTACCCGACATGATAGTTAAATATGGAATGTTTAATTAATTGATATAATCATGACGTAGTGTTCATTTTTATCACTCTTAATATATCTTTTACCAACAAAAAAATTATAAATATTATGATAGATCAATATTTGATTATACAAATCATTCCTCGTAAATTTATAAATTCCAATAAAAAATTTTATAACCTTAAACCTAAATGCAAAATTTATGGGATTCTTTCTCAACTATTGTTAGTAACAGTAGATTTTTAAATTAATTTTGATAAAATTCTAGACCTTAATATATATATATATATATAAATAACAGGCATCAAATTGTAATATATATGGAGATTGTACTAATTAAGAACAAATCTCATTCATATTTGTATCCTACATTTAAAAGTTAGTTGAGAAGCATGTGATTAGAAGTTAAGTTAACCAAAAATAGGTGTAAACTTTATTTATATGTGCTATAAAACAAGAAACCAAGGCAAAAAAAAAATTAATGTCATTTTCTTGTTTGTGTGTACGGAATGAAGTTTCATCGTTGTCTATCCAATTACGAAACCTCGGAGCTACACGACAAACTATGCGGAAATTAAAATGTCATATCATCTTGCTACTGAAAGTAAGCTGAAAATTTTCTTTTGAAGTAGGAATAAAGTTCATATTTTATACTCCATGATTAGCAAGCATACTCTGACCTTTAATACATATATTTGATTGTATATTGATCATCAAACCAAATTAACCCTTGGGAGATTTGTGAGTGTTCATTTCATTCACATTTCATCCTCATAATATGTACATTGATCTTCAAACTAAATTAACTCATAGGAAGAGACCGTCTACATTCAATTATTTGATAATTGAAGAACAACTGAAACTAATCCTCACTCTACTTACATTTCGTGAGGGAGAAATTGTCTTCACTCCATTATTTGATAATTGAAAGAAAACTAAAACTAACCCTCATAATACTTTACGAAAACTCAAACCTTTATTCACATTATTATTAGTGTAAGGACTCTCCTACTGGACTAAAGACCCATTAATTTTAGTTAAGAAAACTTAAAAGAGGAAAAAAAATGGATAGTTTTATGATTTTAGTGTGCTATCATTATAGAACAAAATAAATCAAATATGATGGCAATTGCAAGTAATTGGTATCACTTTTTTAAGTTTAGTTGAAGACGACTTGCTTGGCAAAAAACAAAAATCCATAACTTTCATTCTCAACCAATGACTGGATTGTAAATCAATTCAGAAATCAATTCGATTCAATTCAATTTAATTACTACTACATACAATTCGAGTCAAGAATCAACCAATGCTGAAGAGACGGGATGCAGTTCCAATTTTGACCAATATTCTTAATGTAAATGTGCAGTACTCCAACGGGAAAAATATTTGTTAACTCATAGAACTTTGGCTAGTACACTTCTCTCTTTCTCCCTCTGTTTTTTTTTTAATTACCCTTAAGTGACACATGTTTTGATAAATTTTAAAAAGATAAAATGAGTTTTTAAAATATTCAAGCGAGTGACATTTCGTTAACTTTTACGGTTAACTTTAACGAGAATAGTAAATTAGTTATAAAATAACATTTCTGCCCCTACAATTAATTACGAAATAACATTCCTCCCCCTACAATTTGTTACAAAATGACATTTATACCCCTACAATTAGTTACAAAATGATGTTTCTACCCCTACTCACTTATTTTTAATTTTTTAAATAGAAAAATATAAAAATTAAATTTAAGTCTAATTAATAGGGCCTTTTTTTATTAAATCAAATAAATTTTAAAAAAAAATCTTGTTGAATCAAACTAATTTGTGAACATAAAGATGCAAATCTCTTATGAATTGTGAAACATTATATAAATCCAACATTTTTATCTCTTTGACTTTATGAACAAAAAGAATTTTTTTTTTAATTTTACCCTCAACTAATTAAAGATAACGATAAAAATTAACAGATTGTCACCCACTCAGTATTTTTAAAATATGTGTTACCTTTTAAAATTTATCAAAACATGTGTTTTAAGGTAATTAACCCCTTTTTCCCCCCTTTTCCCATACTTGTCAAATTCATGAAGGAAAGATTTGCTTTCTATGTGAGGCTGCATCATGAGTGCTATTCCAAGGAGGGAAATTGCTGAAGTACAAAGAAATTTTATCCATGGACAAGAAAGAGAGCAAACAAAAATTAGAAAGGAATTTTGGTGATGGTAGTTAAGTGTGAACTGCAAGCTCCAGATGCTTCACCTGTCAAAGCCGCCCCCGCCAACTCTCAAATTAGATATATGTTCGGATGAATTTTCTAAAGGTTAAATCACTTTTTATGACTTTGATGGGCAACAAATTTTTTTGGGTAAATTTTAACTAACCTCTAATGTATTGAAAACTTCAATCCACCCTCAAGACTCAAAATATACATTAATTCGAGGGAAAATTAGAGCTAAAATCTCCCATAACTTATGAACAGCTTGAAGATAACTATGGGTTTGGTTTAGAGATGGCCAATGGGCCGGGCCGACACCAAAATAAGGCACATGTGTGCTCGTGTCCGCGTCGTACTGTGTCTAAATATTTTTACTTAGACCCGGCCCAGCACATGTGTTGTGTCCACACGTGCCGTGCCTAAGAAAAATAAGCTTAATAAGCTTTTTTCTTTTGTTTTTTTTTTTAAATTTGAAGAGCGCATACTAAGTTGTTGGCGTACTTTTTTTAAATCTATATACTTTTTTTTAGTTTATATCTTTATTCAAATTTAATAGAATTGAAAATTCAAAACTCAAGTCCATATTTAATAATAATAAACTAATAATGGTAAGAAAATATAATATTAATTACTAAGCTTGACCTTATAGTATTAGAATTTTTTTAATACTTAACAACAATAATAATAATAAATTTTTCTTAAGGGTTAACTTAATTGTTAACTTGAACTTACATAGAGTCATAAATCATAGTTCACAATATTATTAATGCATATTTATAAAATCATGATATCAATTGTTTATTTAATAAATTATAAATATAAATCAATTATAGTATTTTTTAAACTAAGAATTAAATGAATTTAAAAAATTCAATTTCAAGTTATTTTTAAAATTATAAAATTTTAAATTTACTTTCATTAAAAAAAAAACGTGTTTATTGCGGGTTTTTTTATTGTGACGTGCTTAGCCCATATCTAATTGTGCCATGTTTTTAAGGTCCGCGTGCCTAAAATTCTAAGCCCGGAACGACCCACGTGTGTGCCGTGCCATGCCACGCGCCCCACTGAAACATGCTCGTGTCATGCCGTGCTGTACGGACACGTGCTGTCTGGCCCATTCGCCATCTCTAATCTGGTTCATTTCTCACTAAATATTGTTCAGTAACTACTGTTTTCAATCCAGTCATGTAAAACAAAAATTACTTTAACGTGTTATTTAATCACACATATAAAAAAAAATCCACGAATTTGATCAAAGTTGACTACATTACATACAATTGAGACAGTTGCAATCACATTTTACATATTCACGTTTCTTGTTTATCAAAAGTTTGATATGACATTTTTTTTCCTCTTTTATTTATTTATTTATTTTTTTAATGCACACCTCAAAATAACATACGGTTAAAAATACAGCTAATTAGATTATAAACGAAAGGGATGAGTGAATTTAATTATTTTTTTTTAATGATCGTTCTCTCCCAAGGTATCGACAAAACACCATCAAATTTTGGCTTTAATTTCTTCGGTCTTTTGCCATGCCAGAATCATTAACTTTCTCAGACCACATGATCCAAGTTGGTGGAATAATTGTGAACGTAAAATGGGCGCATAGATGGTTACAAGCTAAAGAATTAATAAGATGCACCATCAAAATCACGAACTTTCTTCAGTTCAAATGTGGATGTTGATGATGTGTAAGTACACGTCTTGGACACACAATTGAAATCGAACAGGTTGCTTTGGAATTATGAATTTGTGACCCACAAACTCACAAAAGATCTTATTCATTGATGTGGTCTAATACTCTGATGTTGTGCAATAATTAAATCAAATGGTCAAAGAAGTAAAGGAAAAGCAATCATAATTAATGGAGCACCAATCATGCATGCAAACTCTACGGCTTAACTAGATTTGCATAAAAGTTAACGACTATGTTAAAAAGGAAATTAAATAATTTGTTACATTACCGAGATGAGATCCGTGGCAACATTGTCATGCAATCTTCCAGAGACAATGGGTTATATGGGTCCAAACATGATAAATTGCAAGCTTGCTTTCTGATAAATATAAACTTGTTGATTATGTATTGTAACTTTTGCAACGGAGTCTTTATTAATATATCAGGAGAAACAAATTTTATTGACGAACGAAAAGCCAATGACATTGTTGCTAAAACCATTATCGAAAAGAGGGGGACTCAAAGTTACTAGCTCCAACCGACGCCATGATGGAAGCGCGTGATAAATAATGAAACTTTTTCAAAGCAGCAACAAACCGGTTGAATAGGAGGATTACCGCGGCATAAATAATGGATTTAGGCTTCATTTGGCAGTGCTGCGGCTGTGACAGCCAAACGAAGATATAACATCAAGTAACAGTCTTTAAGCTGCTGGACTACCACATCACAACTCTCCCAAGCGAGTCTTGAATTTAATTTCTCATCCCAGTTTTTGGTAGAAATTACAAATTAGTGTAACCTGTGAATTAACTTATTTTGTGACTTGAGTTTTATAATCTGGTCCTCGAGATAACATATGGGCCTATGGGCCAAGTCTACAGGTAGAACCTAGGTATTTTAAACCTTAAATTGCATTCCTATAGTTCTCATCCCAAATTAATTCCCAGTAGCAACAAAAAAAAAGAGGAAAAATAAATTAAAAAAATCCACCCCTTACCTTACCGCAATCTTTTGAACGAGGCATTCTTTAGCATCATTCAAAGCTTCTCAATTCCCTACTCCTTGTAACGAGCCAAGTGTGGGCACAGTTAATAGAAAAAAGAAAAAAGAAGGACCCGACTTCTTCTCTTTTCCTCCCTTTATAAATAAACCCCACAAACCAAACGCAGCATCATCTCCATCTCGCATCTATCTAAAATCCCCAAAATGTGGCTCCTCTTTCACGTTCTTTCCGCTGCTCTCCTCTTCGCATCATCGCCCTTTGGCGATTCTCGAACCACACCACACGCTTCTATCTCCGTAACAACCACCACTCTTGATGTCTCAGCTTCCATTCAAAACACTCTTAAACCCTTCTCATTTGATCCCAGAACGACACCGCAGAGCTTAATCTCCTCCTCTTCTTCTTCGCTTGCCTTGCAACTGCATTCGAGAACATCCGTCCAAAGAACTTCACATAACGACTACAAGTCACTCACCTTGGCCCGTCTCGAGCGTGACTCTGCCCGAGTCAGGTCTCTCGCCGCTCGTCTAGATCTGGCCATCAGAGGCATTGCAACCTCGGATCTTAAACCGCTCGACAGCGGGTCAGAATTCGAAGCTGAGGAGATACAAAGCCCCATTGTGTCGGGAAGCAGTCAGGGAAGCGGCGAGTACTTCTCCCGAGTTGGAATCGGCAAACCGCCGAGTCAAGTCTACATGGTGCTCGACACCGGAAGTGACGTCAACTGGCTGCAGTGCGCACCCTGCGCCGACTGCTACCAGCAAGCCGACCCCATCTTCGAGCCGACTTCCTCCTCTTCGTACTCGCCTCTCACGTGCAACACCAAGCAATGTCAGTCCCTCGATGAGTCCGAGTGCCGCAACAACACGTGCCTCTACGAGGTCTCGTACGGTGACGGCTCCTACACTGTCGGAGATTTCGTTACCGAGACCGTCACTCTCGGCTCGGCTTCCGTTGATAACATAGCCATCGGCTGCGGACACAATAACGAGGGGCTGTTTGTCGGAGCTGCCGGCTTGCTTGGACTCGGCGGCGGCTTGCTTTCGTTTCCCTCTCAGATTAATGCTTCCACTTTCTCTTACTGTCTCGTGGACCGTGACTCTGGCTCGACCTCGACTCTTGAGTTTGACTCATCGTTACCTCCTAACGCTGTCACTGCTCCGTTACTCCGCAACCACGAACTTGACACTTTTTATTACCTCGGTTTAACGGGAATCAGTGTTGGCGGCGACTTACTGCCGATTTCCGAGACGGCTTTCAAGATAGACGAGTCAGGTAACGGGGGGATAATCGTTGATTCTGGAACGGCCGTTACGAGGCTGCAAACGGAGACGTATAACGCTTTGCGCGATGCATTCGTTAGGGGAACGCGAGCATTGTCGCCAACTGACGGCGTGGCGTTGTTTGACACGTGCTATGACTTCTCGTCGCGGAGTAGCGTTGAGGTCCCCACGGTGTCGTTTCATTTTCCCGAGGGAAAAGTTTTACCGTTACCGGCGAAGAATTTTTTAATACCGGTTGACTCAAACGGGACGTTTTGTTTTGCGTTTGCGCCAACATCGTCGTCGCTGTCAATCATTGGAAACGTGCAGCAGCAGGGGACACGTGTCAGTTTCAATCTACGGAATTCTCTCGTTGGGTTCACGCCCAATAAATGTTAAACGAATTGTTGTAATGCGTTTTAAACTTGAAGCTCATAGGCTGTTTAGTTTAGTGACGGTTTTATCCTTGGTTATCCAGGACTTTAACCACTTGGACGGAGTGAGTTGGAATTGGGCCCCCCTGAATAAGTGTGAGGACGAAGGTCAAAGGTCTGTAACCGGTGTGGTGGGGCCCGTCAAATGTCGATGTTTATTATTGCAACGTTACGGCATGTATAGTAAAATTAATTGTATGCTTCGGGGTATTAATGAAAAGAAAGGTAAGAATATTACCGTTGCATACGTGGATAGATGCATACTTGATCTTGGTACATTATTATAAAGTAGTATAAAGAAAGGGTTAGGTCCGAATCTTCTTTTCTTTTCTTTTCTTTTTTAATATAAATCAGAAAATATATTCAAATGGAAAAAGAAGAAAGAAGAGTTTCAAAATTTTCATTAAGTTATAAAAGAATACTTAGAATATACCTAATCATCCTCAAATAAATAAAAATTTGGTTTGATGCATTTGGGTTTGAATATTGATTCACAGATCACATTTCTTAATTAATCTCATTAAACATTTTAAAATGATTTCTCTCTCATATACCTCAAGTTATTATCATTTTTTTTTTCATACTCCCCACCATTTAAAACTCCAAAAATCTTGTTCTTAACTTTTACCGTACTTTGGAAAGATAGTTTAGGCGCATGCTAACAAAATTAAACATGATTCTTGAGAAAATTTAAAATAAAACCCCTGAAAATGAATTATCCTCCTCCTTATTTTTCCATCTTAGCTATTGGCATACAGAAAACTGATATTTGGTAAACAGTTATTTTTCTTCACATTGACACGTTTTTGTAGGGTTATTTACATCTTCTTTTTTTTCCATTGGTTTTCTCCTTAGTAAATACCCCATTTCTTATGGCTAACAAATTACGAAGTGGGGGTGGGGGTATTAGTTCTTCATCGTTATTCATGAGTTTCCAGTTGTTTTGACCTCTTCTTCCTTATGCAATTAGATAACAGAGGTAGTTTAAGAACTTAAATAATAAAAAAAATTAAATCACATAAATGTAAAGACGAGACAAAATAAAGGATTTGATTGAATAGCTCTGTCCTTGTGAAAAAATATGTGTTGTGGATACTTATAACATATTTTTTGGTGGTGGTAAAATGTGGACAAGAAGTATTAAGGGCATGACATATGGGAGATCATAATATGACTCGTGACTTTTAAAGCCCTTTAAGAGATGAAGTGGAAGTTGAAGAGGAAAGGGTAGAATGGAAAGATTTCAAAAAGTCAGCATTAGCCACCCAAATTATCTGAGAAAAATAAAAAATATCTCCTACAATATATTTAAGTTGCCATGTATCATTATGGGACCACAGAATAATGACAGTCTTACTGACAGCACCAAGACACGTCATTACAGGAGGATCAAAATCAGGAAATGTCTCCTTACAAGTAACCAAAATCAGATTTGAGAAAGGGGGATCATAGATGAAGCTAACTACACAATCTTCAGTAAAATTAGGTGTTCTTTAGCTCAATTAGTTCATTTGAAATGAGCTAATTAGAATTGACGACACGCTGCAAGCAAAGATTGTCCCCCAGAGGATAGTTATCCAATCCAAACAAACTCAAGAGGTTCAATAAGAAGGGCCCTTAAAACCGTTCCCGAGGAGGAAAATAATCGATAGTGGCTTGCCACATGTCTAAAAGGACATAAAAATACCATCAGGGCACTCCACCTTAAAAGGTTAGGTTAGGTTCACAAATAGATAAGTTCACTTACTCATAAAAGGCTCAAAATTTATCAATATTATAGGTTTCTTGAAAACCCATCACCTCATTTAATCTCCCACCAGACTTAACCATTGGAGCATCATCACCGGCCACCATCGTTGTTGCCTTTAACGGTCATTTATTGTGATTTCAGGTTCATTTCTGCTGCAATCTTCCCTAGAAAAATACTTTCTAGGCGCCTCCATCTCCATCACTACCAGGAAACTACCTTCTATAAAGCAATTCTTATAATGATTTAGGCTGAACTAAAATCAGACTAAAATATTTATTATTTTTAGTAATTTTATATAAAGATAAAATAAAAATTATATACAAGTAATTAGAAGGGGTTGGTGAGAGGAAGTGAGGGATCAAATATCATCGCTCCAAGCTAAATGGACGTTTTCGGGCTTTTGGGCCATGATTTTTATGGGGAGGCGAGTGTATGAGCTGGTGGGAGCAGTTCACCATGCAACTTTTGATGGCTTTTGTGCCTCGACAGTGTAGAATTTTGACGTTTTCATTATGTAAAATAGCTAAAGTGCCTCTGGATGCGCATCAGTGGGGAAAAAATAAATCAATAATTGATCCCTAATAAATTTTAGAATAAGTGATAAAAAGAAATCCTAATCAATAGCCAAATGTCCAAGATTTCCTTTGGGGTTTACAAAGCTGGGTTTAAAGAAGCCGAGAAGATGCCTTTGGTGGTGGTGGCTTGGCAGGCTGGCAGAGTGGCAGTGGCACCCTTTAGGGGCTGCAAACCCCCACCTTTAGGAATTTAAGACGGAGAAAATAATGGTTGTCATAAACCTTTTTTCAAAGGGGTGGCTTTCTTGCTTTGTTTGGTGGACAGAGCATTATCCTTTGCCTCTTTCCGGAAAGAGAATTTTTTTTTTTTTTTCCCTTTTGACTATTTAAAATTAAAAATGTGGATCCTTTGTAACACAGTCATCAAATATGTAATTTTTCTATTCAAAATTCTGTGTTGTTTGTCTCAAAGTTTTGGATTAATATTTTATCTTTCCATGGTTGTTTTCCTTTCCAATCAGGATGATATGCAGTGAAATTTCAACTGGACATCCACAAAAACAATCACAAGAGTTAAATATTTGTGAAGGGTTATTCGTGGAATATAATAAGTGGGTGGTAATAATCTTAATTTTTTTTTTTAGTGGAGATTATTTCGAAGAGGGGTTTTAAAAGGATTTTATCGGCGTGCCAATAGTCCCACATCTTTTTGCTTGCTTGGGCTCTGATTGATTTGATGTCATTTTTGGGCTAAGTTCAGTCTGCTTGATGGACCCGATGGATTTCGGTTTGCGAATGCCAAGTTCAAGCCCATATAATCCTAATTCGAAAATCCAAACTCACTAATCACTATGTTCAAAATAAAACTCGAACATTTTCCTTTGAAGCCACCATATAAATGATGTGTTGGCATGAAATCTACTGTGCAAATTGGTTTCTTGATGATTATCGAGATTATGTGGAAGATAAAGAAGAACGGTTGGTGACCTGCATAACAGCAGAGGGGATGCACCACTCTTTGCCGTCAAAACTGGCCGAAACTATAGAGGTCAAAATTGGCCGATAACAAAAGTTCAAACCAATGTGATAAAAGATATGATTGCGTAATTTGAGCAATAAGAAATGCCAAGGTACCAATTCTGACTTCAATTGCAGACAAATGCTAACAAGCCATTTAATAAGAGTATCACCAAAATACTCTTTTAATTTAATTATTTTAATACCTATTTGTTTATTTATGTGGTAAATAAAAAAGAGAAAAAAATTACTCATCTCTCTAATTACTCTTTAAAAAAAAAGTCATATTATTTTAATAGTTATAATATATCTCTCGGAACGAGAAGATAATAAGTAAAATCTTCTTTAAACAACCATTGAATGGTTCTTTAAAGTTTTGTGGCTGTAGATGCCATATGTAATAGACATAATAATATACATATTGATTGGACTGATATTGTGCTTCTACATGTCCCCCACTGTTTGACTCGTTGAGATGATCGTCACCATTTTGTAACTGTAAAGGACATCTCTCTCGAGGGTAAATGTGTAAATGCAACAGCGACATCCACAGGTTAAATCACCAATAATTTTTTCATTGATCGTGTTGGTCAGTTGGTGTGCCACAAAACGGCAACGTGGCAAGCCGTAATTCAAAAGCTAGCAACTGGAATTAACTGTTACTGGACGGCGAAACGGGAACTACATTGAACTACCCCTTTCCTAGCGTTGTTGTTGTGCCTGTGCGGCGCGGTCGTGGCTTGTGATGTTAAAAGAACAAAGAAAGAGGATTTGCAGGATAAAGCGCACAACTGTAAGAAATAAGCCAAATAATTCAACATATAAACAAACAAAACCAATTGTGGGAAGCAAGCAGACTCATCAATATTCTCATTTACGGATCTGCCGGCTTTTATTTTAGCCAATAATAATAATAATAAAGAATATTATTATTTTACCATTAAAATTATTATGATATATAATGTCAGTACTACGGTTTGCCGAAAAATATATTTTACCACCAAATATTTGTGCCGTTATCAATTTAATACCATTTCGTTAAAAATATTAAAAATTTACTGATGTTTTGATAATGTGATAAGAACATTAAAGGCATTTCGTATTGAAGTCAGAACACTGTATTGCAAGTGTAAAATAAATAAAAAAAACAAAGTAAAAATTTTTTAAGGAAAATAATTAGAGAATTAGGAAATTGATAACCCTAAAATCGGCCCCTCTCTCTCATTAATTTTTTTAATTAAATTGTTATTATTTTTAGTTGTGATTAATACTTGAATTTCATAGATTATAATATTAATTTTGAAGCCGAATTTTTATTATTATTTTTTATTGTTTGTCGTAATTCTGCATATTGTTCATTATTTTTATTAATTAAAATTTTCAGTTGTTTTCTAAATTTTATTAATTGTTATTGTTATTATAAATTATTATTAAATTGTTATTATTTTTAGTTGTGATTAATACTTGAATTTCATAGGTTATAATATTAATTTTGAAACATAAAATTTTTATTAATTGTTTTCTTTGCCATTTATTGTAATTGTACATGTTATTAATTATTTTTTATTAAATACAATTTTAGTTGTTTTCTAAATCTTATTTTTGTTGATTGTTTCTTTCTTTTCAAAGGGTAAAATCAACTTTTAACTTATTTTTTGTTAAACATTAACTTTATTTAACGGAAATGATAAATTAATAACAACGCAAATATTTAGTAGTAAAATATATTTTTCAACAAACTATGTTACTGAAATGATGTGTCAAAATAATTTTGATGGTAAAATAATAATATTACTAATAATAATAATTATTATTATTATAATAATTGAATCTCAGGTCTCATAAATCATCCGAGCGGTTAACGCGCTTGACACACGCGCCAAACAGGAAAACACTGCTCAAGCAACGGTGCAAAGTGGATGATTGGAAGGACTGCAAGCAAATGTATTGACTTTATTGGACATGCGTAACATGCAATCATTATGATCTCAGAAACCATACAAAGGAACTGTGATTAGATAGTGGAAACAATGTGAAGTGAAGCGAGGTGTATGATTTGGTGCCAGGTGGCAAATGGAACTTTCTTTTGAATGGTCATGATTGACGGCTCGTGACTTCCACGATGGAAGTTGGATGTGGATTCAGCTCTATTAGTCTGATACTGTTATAAATATATTTTTAATTATTTTATTCAACCTGGCACGGCATTTGCGTTGGAAGTGTCAGAGTGTCTGAGAAGAGCTAAAATAATTTTTAATTCACGAAAATTATAGAATTACTAAAAAAAAAAAAAATGTTGTGAAGATAACGCAGATGGAATATGCCACCAGATTCGGATTCAATGCATGTTTAAAATTCAATGTAATCAATGGTGTTTGAGATTCAATTCTATCCTACAATACGCTATAAACCACTTGTTTGTCGACAAAAAGGTTTTGAGTTCTTGTACACGTACAGTGGAGATAAAATTAAAAAATGATAATTGATATATTTATAAAATTAGGGTATTAATTTTATATACTAAATTATGAGGAACTTTATCTTTAATTAATTTATTGATATTGTAAAATTATATCATTAATGATAATATAAAAAATTAATTATTACCCAGCCTATCATGACCCTTAAATTAAATATTAGTAAACTATAATATAATTCGGAAAGAAATATGTCAAACACGATACCAACTTTGATATATTACATTTTTGAATGAGTTTCTTTTCAAAATGTTTATTAAATTCAATCGATTAAAATAGAAAAACTGAGACTGGATCAAATACTGTATGTCTGAACTTCATAATTTGAACGAACTCGAAGGTCAACTGTTAAATGAGCATCAAAGGACCTAATGTCTTGTCAACAAATTATTTTTTATATTTATTCTCAAATGATTATCCATCCATCAATTGCTTCATTTTTATTTTTGTAATAATTTATTGAAAAACTAATATTACTCGGAAAGAAAAAATTTCCCTGTACGAGAAAAAAAAAAAAAAAAAAAAAAACCCCACTGAAACTGAACGGATTTGGGCAAATGAGGACACACGCATCTCTTTCGAAAGTCCAAAATGATTCCTCTCTCTTTAGCCGTTGAGTTTCAGTTTCGTCTTTCCCCTCCAATTTTATATTTATATATAACCACCAAACAGACCAACAAAAATTAAACTTGCCATTTCTTCGTTTGACTTCTTCTTTTTCTCTCTTTACCATCACCAAACTTTGTGCTTCACGCGTCTTCATCTCTTCACTGTAATTTCCATATCATGTCTCTGCGCTTACCGTTGACGAAACTCGTCAAAATATCACCGTTTGATCGAACCCTGGCAATGCTCTGATCAAATTCAACTGCACAATGAGCGACTCTCCTGCTCCCTCTTCCAACTCTGATCCCGGCTCAATCTCCGCCGTCGATCAGGTTACTCTCAATTCACTACAGTTACTGTCATTCGATTTCTCTGTGCACTTAAAACAAAATTAATTTAATTCAATTCAATTTGTTGTTGCTCGTGATCTTTGATTTTAGTTATTGAGTGTTTTTTTTTAATTATATATTTAGTAATTTACTTATTAGCAAATAAATGATATTGTATTGTTATTTCTTTCTTAATCTCTATTCTCTAGTCACTTCAGTTCAATTTATTGTTGAAAGCTGATGCTTTTTTATAGTAGATATCATTTTCTTTTTTTGGGATAATTTCAGTTAAATGTATTGGTTGAGGATATTTAGATGAATTTATGCTTAGGCTCTTTCTGTTACTTTTAAGCCGCAGCTAAAGTAAAATGGAAACTTCTAAAATTCCTTTTTTTTTTTTATAATTTCAAAGTTTTGTTGGATAATTGACATTTTCTTATTTAGTAAATTACATAATAATTCATATTCTTAGTTTCCATACTACAGATGTAAGTGCTCACCAAACACTTCAGCAACCTTGCCTTGGCAGCACAGATGATAGGCAATAATACCAATAGAGCCTTACTTCAATTTATTTAACACAGTAGTAGTTTATTAGGGAGTGGCTTTTAGGCTTTCAAATTCTCAAAACTGTTATTGTACTTATTTTGTAGTGTTTGGATAAAGACAGAAGTATTTTTTGGGAGAAGCACTTATATTGCTTTTGTTTTTTAAGAAAGTGTTGCTCTCAGATGATTTTGTGAAAAGGTACTTTGACAAAAAGCACCTTATTGTTTCTTTCTGAATTTGCTTTTGATTATTGTCACGTTCATTTGATAAATTTCAGACTGGTGGGAGGAGTCGAAGAAGTACAGATGGTAGTCAAACTCTGCTATCTGAGTCACGTCATTGGCGAGATGTTTTCTGGTTAGGAATATTTGTAATTCATTTGATTGGTTTAGGATTTCTTCTTTCGGTTCTTGGGCTCAATAGGTTTAAGAAAACAGATAGGTTTAATATCAGTAGATACACAAATCAAAAAGTGGAGACTAAAGGTGAATTGACAGAGGACTACTGGCCAATATATGCTGTTGCTGGTGGCGTTGGTGCTCTCCTTGGATGGATGTGGTTGCTGCTGCTTGGTTCTCCGGCAAACCAAATGTTGAAGATTTCAGTGCACATTTTGACTACTTACCTTGCTGTGATCAGTGTTCTGTGTTTCTGGTGCGATCAGTTTTTCTGGGGTGTTGCATTTGCAACTGCTGCTGCATTACAGTTCTTGTATGTTATATCTGTTATAGACAGGTATGAGCTCGAAAATCCTTATAGTTATTGAGTTGAACTTATCTTAAAGTCTTTGGTGTTTTCTAAAAGAGAAAGATATTTAATCAACTGCCATGTGATATATTTAGACATTCACATAAGTTTGCTTGATCAGTTTATTATTATATGGTCAATTCATCATTGAAATTTTCACAGTTTGCAACATTGTATATTTTCATTAACATGCTGATCGGTGAATTATTAGAATAACATAGAAATTTAGAAGATGATTGAAGATGCTATTTTCTTCTCATTACCTTAATATAAATATATTTCATACTATTGGTTGTATCCAAATAGGAATATCATTAGCAGTCTTGCCTTGAAGATGCACCTTGTTGGTCAATTCTAGAATCTTAATGCCGGTAATTTATTGTGCATGCATAATCGATATGTTTTCTAATGTATATTTTAAGTACAGTAAGAAGGGGATATATCAGGATTGGAATTACCAATATCCTCCAAAGTCTTCTCTGACAACATATTATTCTTCCATAGACTTTCATTTACCATGCTAGTGCTGCAAAAAGCAGTGAAGATGGTGTGGAGTCTTCCTGAAGTTAAGAGAGTTGCGTACGTGTTCATGGCAGTCATGCTTTTGTGGATGGGGATATGGTCCTTTGGGACAGCTGGTGTTGTTGCTTCAGACATGGATGATGGTGGACGCTGGTGGCTTCTTTTGGTGAGCTGGCAAGTTTTGCTATTTATTGCATCTGTTGTTAGGATGTGCATTATAATGAGTATTGACAGTAATTATGCTACTATCTATATTGCAGGTTCTCTCTGTAAGCTTATTTTGGACTGGCGCAGTCCTCTGTAACACGGTGCATGTGATAGTGTCTGGGATGGTGTTTCTTGTTCTTATTCATGATGGCCGAGATTCAGTATCAATGCCTCACAACCCATTGGTGAAGTCTCTGCGGTATGCTGTAACAACATCTTTGGGCAGCATTTGCTATGGATCACTCTTCACAGCTGCTATTCGGACTTTGAGGTGGGAGGTAAGAGCACCGATGTTCACTTTTCGATGATTGGTTCATCAATCTTAATTCCAAGGTTGCATGTTTCTTTGTCATTGTTTTTATTTTATCCTTTCATTGTTTTAACTTTAATTTTCAAAATTTTATCTTAGATCAGGGGGATCCGTTCAAAGATTGGCAACAACGAGTGTTTGCTTTGCTGTGTTGATTTTCTTTTTCATCTTGTGGAAACTCTTGTTAGGTTTTTTAACAAGTATGCGTATGTCCAGGTATTTATTTATTTTTTAAAATCTGTTTCAGTAATTTCTTTTGTATATGACTTTTCAATAATAAACAGTTCCTAGACTTTAATTGGAAATTTGTCTATTATGATCATGTATTTGTGAATGGTTGAAGATTTACAATATCAGGGACTTGAAACTCTCATATTTAATTTATTGCTTTGATTTTAAATGTTTTAAGCTATCATCTTTGCATTGACCCATTGGGTAGTAGTGCATTACTTATTGTTGGTCTGTGATGTATTAACTTAATACTTTTATGCTTCTCTACTTCTAACATCCTTCCAGTTTCCTAGTTTTTGGTTTTCTTCCTTATTTAACCGACTGATGCTCTCACGATGCTTCTCAAATATTTTCTTTAAGTTGCATTTTCTTATTTGGAATTCAGTACAGAAGTGGTTAGAATAGTTTTCGGCACTACTGCATTATGTTATCAACTAGTCAAGGGAAATAGTATGGTAAATTGAAACAATAAAACCACACATACAGATATATTGTAACTGTATTACTGCAGCTATGCAGAATTGAAAGTCCAAGGCCTATTATTATTTTAGGAAATCAATTTTGAGGGATATTACATGTTTGAAAGTTATATGTGGTTTCCTTATCTTATTTGGATTAGATTTCTTTCCTTTTGGCCACTTTCAACCTTGTATTTGTCTTTGGTGATCACTGATTGATCTCAGGAATTATCTAATACTTGAAAAGGAAGAAAAGGTAAACCAAACCTGCCAACCCCTGTTGTGAATGGCATTCAGCAGATCACTTATACCACTAGCAGGAGCCTTATTTGGCATTCACATTCACCTAAAATATTGTGCATCAAAACATAGCATCAGTTCTACCATATTAATAGTTCATTTCATATATGTTTTAATTTTACAGGTTTTCTTGTGGTTTTATATTTAGTCATTGTTCCCGTTGTGTTTTCCAGGCATTTCTGTTAATGCCAGTTTAACCGAAATAACACTGAAATGATACTTAACAAGAGCATTTTTTCTGTGATCAGATTGATTAATAAGATTGGCATTAGCTTTCCATGTATCCATTAGAATTGAATTTTACAATTTTGTTCCACAGTGTTCAGTAGGGGCAACACTGAAATGATACTTAACAAGAGCATTTTTTCTGTGATCAGATTGATTAATAAGATTGGCATTAGCTTTCCATGTATCCATTAGAATTGAATTTTACAATTTTGTTCCACAGTGTTCAGTAGGGGCTAGTTCATTGAGTTCTAAGGCCTATTGTTTAGTTCGCTTGATGGGTAGTATACCTACATTCACCGAAATTAATATGATACATTTTTGTTTTGCATCTCCGCAATTTTATCTCCTTGACAACTGCTACCTCAAATTTCCCATTAAAAGCACTCATCTCTTTCTACACTTTCTTGTGAAATGTCAATTATTTTTCTCAATTTTCTGGTTGTGTTGATGCTTTTATGAAAGAGGGCACATCCTCTTTATCCATATATATATATATATATATTTGGGTGAGATACTCGCTTCCAATTCTGCTAGAGGGTAATGTATGATTTATCTTTTGTGAAACAACTTTCTGAAGTTTATAGTAGTTGATTTTGTGCTTGAATTTTGTTAAGTGTGAATGTATGATGTATCTTTTAATGAAGAACAACTTTTTAAAGTTTGTGGTAGTTGATTTGGTGCTTGAAGTTTGTTGACAGTAGCTCACATAGCAACAGTAAATGACAACTTCAATAAAATTTTGAGAGTGGCATGGTTTTCAACTTCTATTACCTGCAGATAGCTGTCTATGGCAAAGGTTTTAACCGGTCAGCAAGGGATGCCTGGGAGTTATTTCAATCAACTGGTGTTGAAGCACTTGTTGCCTATGATTGTTCAGGTGCTGTTCTACTGATGGGCACTATTGTGGGTGGGCTTATCACTGGAACTTGTGCAGGTGCTTGGACATATACTAAATGGCACGATAGAGTGGTTATGGTGGGTTCCACAGCAATGCTGATGGGAATGGTCTTAGTAAGTTTTCTACTTACCACTCAAAAAAATTATATTTTACATTGAGTTTTTCTTAAGGTTAGACTAAAACGTAGATGGAATATATGGAAATAATTTTCTAGTTTTTCGCTGGTGACCGTTCCGGTAGAAATTTGATGAAACTTTATTGGAGATTTCTGATAAATTTATGAAACAGTAGTCTGTGTGCTTTTCATCTAAACTTCAAACGATGTCAATCAGACTTATCTTTTCATTAATAAAAACAAAGGCTCTTATTGGGTTACAGCCTAACAACAGAATGGCAGACATGTTAACATCAATTCTTTATCTGATAAAAGAGCTATACTTGCTTCAGGTGGGATTGGCAATGGTTGTAGTAGAAAGTGCTGTTACTTCCATATATATCTGTTATGCAGAAGATCCTTTGTTGATTCACAGATGGGATGCTGAATTCTTTAATCAGATGTCTGAGACACTACACCAACGTCTTCAATATAGGAGTGCACGAGCTAGGGAAGTATTGACCAACAACCGGTTTGATTCCCATACACAAGAATCACTTTCTGTTTAAGTTGTTGAAAATGGTTGCAAATTTATACAGTGTAATTCCTCGTGCTTAAATTATTCTTCCAAATGTATGAAATCTTTTGTGTTTGGTTTGGAGTTTGTGTGGGTGTCTTAATGTCTTTACACAAAACAATACTTTTTGATAAAAATATAGTGGTCATTTCTCACTTATGTGGCACTGGAGGGAAAAGGGACAAAGAGGTTGGTCCAAATAGGCATATCCCTCGACATAAGGATAAATTATTTTATAAACCTGTTTTGGATATAATCTTAGGAGTATGCACATTGACCTTTCAAAGTTTCATGTTAGAGGTTTCATCTTTTGTATTGGAAGTTTCAAAAGTCTGGAACCTAATAAATTTTCTAGTGGCCAATCACCCCTTATTGAGTGTACCATTACATTTGACTATCCAAAAAAATATTGTATCCAAATCCAGATACATCAACTATTTGACTCCTTTTCAGTTGCTTTTCTTTTTCAATGGTAAAGGATTCGGAATTGCAAATTTCCTAATTTAGGATGGGGATTATTCTTATTTAGGTGAGATGGGGCAGTGGGGCGCATTAATTGAAAAATATATTTTCATGTATTGTTTTTGTAACTTCAATTTCTTTTTGTTTCCCCAACATTTACTTCTTCTGAAAGGTGAAGAGTGAAATGAAAATGTGAACATTTTCTTATAATTTCCTTTGCAATTTTTTAGTACATATTTTCTCTTTAGGGAAATGAGAAGTTGCTTTTTCGTATTCCAATTAGCAACACGGTCCGCTACTCTTTTGGAAATATTATATATAATTCTATATAACATTTATTTTTTACCTTTTTTTTAATGCTTATTTGGTATGATTTATCTAGTTGTCATGAATGCATATTTAATTCCATAACCTTTTATCAATTTTTTTTTGTTATTTAGTTTTTTTAATAGAACTTTTGAAGATTAAATAAGAAATTTTGCCCCTACTAATAAAAGTTCAAATTTTGGATTTTTGGGAATAAAGGTTGATTTTTTTTTAATGCTAAAATATCTAAAATATCTTTTACTTATTTTGACAATTTTATTTTATTCTTTTCATAACGTAACTTTAAAAAATTTACCTATTAAAGTAATTTTATAATTTTTAATAAAAGCTCTCATTAATAATTGAACAACTAAATTATTTTGGTAAAAGTTCCACTTATAAAAATTCTGTTAACAGAAGTTCATCTTGAATAAACTCTATTTGAAATCCTATACCAAACAAAACCTTAGTACCCATTAGTACTCCTTAGTGCTACTTTTATTTACCATTTAAATTAAGGTGGCGTTTGTTTTTTAATTTGAAATCTGAATAGACCTCAATTAGTTTAAATTCTGAATAGAGTTGAATGTATGAATTTGAATGATATGTTTTTTTTTTGTCTGAATTGCTAAAAATAAATATTAAGTTGTTTGTTTTTTAACTTATTATAGTGCTAAATGTATTCGAAATGCATTATTTTTTTACTCCACATTTGTCGGTAACAAGGAGATCATGTGGGAAATATATTACTAAAGTTGACTGAATTTCAAAAGGGTTGAAGAACTCAACAGGTTTGCTTAACAATTTGGGCAAATTTCAAGCCACTCTGGCCTTTGCGAGGGCATGAGGGTAAAAACTCCCCCCTTACAAGTGTGAAGGTACGAGTCCGAGCCCCCACAAAGTATTGTTGAGTGTTTTTTTTTTTTTAATTTGAGTGAAGATAATTTTCTCCCTTTCGAAACGTTAGTGAAGTAGATATCTCTCGAATATTAGGAAGGGTAAAAATTTGGACAATGGTATATAAGATTGGTAAATTTAATTTCAGTAATTGTCTGATTGTAAATATGAGTATAATAATCTCATTAAATATAAGTTGTAATCTAAGCAATAATTTCATGTAATTCAAAAAAAAAAACTTGGAGCAAATTTCAATTCCACATCTTTTTTTTGGGGGGGGGGGGGGGGGAGGAATTTTTCAATTTCACATCTAAAATAAGAGAATCCTTCGATGTACAAGATGGGAACTCTAATTCAATATTTGAAACATCTTTATAAATTTTAGACAAAAATAGGAAACTCCATCCACTAAACACTAGCATTCACTTTCTATTATTACTAAAACTTAGTAATAAAGTACATATATGATCATTATATAATTATAATAGGTAGGCGCATGTGCAGACAGTATGTTAGATCGGAAGTGAGCACTTAGTAATAAGTGAATGGGTACATAGCACATTGTGTCCGCTCGTGTATATGATACACACCATTGTAGTGCTAATTTCTCTTTTAAGTAGTGACCAGGGGGACTGAAAAATGCAAAGTAATTGTACTCAGGGCTACTTATAAACTTTAATATGTGAACAACTTGCAAGAACAGACTGGACAAGTTATTTCGACAAATTAAATATTGGATTAGACTATTTATTTCGGCAAATCAAAAAAATATTGGATTCTTTTGCATAGTTGTCTCAATAAAATTAGTCTCCTTTTGTTTCTGTAATTTTCCTTGTCATGGGAAATTACTAAGTGTAGGGCATTTACGCATAAATGCTGCTGCCAACCGGGGATACTTTCTGTCACCACGTAAGTTATTGCGGTCTTTGAGAAATGCATAGTTGAACCATCGTTTTACACACAGGAAATTTACAGGTTTGTTGCTCCTAGGCCCTAGCTGCTACCAGTTTCAGAAAGTCCATTTTTTTTTCTTTTTTTTTTGCTTTTAATCAAAAAGTCCATTTTTCCATTTTAAATCTAACAATAGCGTATTGCAAAATTTCGCAAGCCCCGTGTTTGAAATTTTGAACGTCTAAAGTTATATAATTATAATTACGGGTAATTTTTAAAAACCTCCCCTGAAGTTTGGGCTTGTTGCAAGTAGATGGCGAGAATCCGTTTATTTGTAAAAAATCCTCTACAGTCAGTTAATTTTAACATTGACCGTTAGTTGACTGTGCAAAGACAATATTGTCTTTAACCATAGTTTGTAGACTAACATAACCTAAAAAAAAACTAAAATTATTGGTGCGAAAAACACAAACCCTATTTTTTGACAATTTTATCCTTGTCAATTCTAAAGATTTACAATATCATAGGTAAAAATTATGACTATTTCATTTTCAAGTTTTTAATTTTATCTTTCTTGTAGGAACTTTAAGAAAATATCAATAATTTAAAGAGGAGTTTTCAAGTTTTTAATTTTATTTTTTTTGTAAGAACTTTAAGAAAATATCAATAATTTAAAGAGGGTAAAATAGTCAATAATTTTGATTTTTTTTTTTAGCTATTTCCGTCTACAAACTATTGTTAAGGGTAATATTATCTTTGCACAGTCAACTAACGGTCAATGTTAAAATTAATTGACGGTAGAGGATTTTTTACAAATAAACCAATTCTCGCCATCTACTTGCAACAAGTCCAAACCTCAGGAGAGGTTTTTAAAAATTACCCTTATAACTACTCCTTTATTTATTTTTTTTAAAAGTCTATCTCAAAATTTAAAATTTCTTATCCATAAATCATAATGACTTACATGTTATATAATGTGTAACATCGGCTGTAACATGGAATCTCAGAGTTACGAGACGTCATCTTACATCGAGATCGGATCCGACATTAAAATCAAACATTAAATAAGGATTCGATGTCACATAAAAAAAAATAGGACCCCAGAATTAATACATGCATGTATGATATGGGTTACAGGTATGCGGATAAATGCTCTATTCTCTGTTCATTCATTTAAAAAAAAAGAAAAATCGGTTGTTACGATTATAAATGTAACATTGCCAGAAATTGCAGGGGGACAGGATCCAACGTACAAAATAATACATGCATAAGAAAGAAATAGCTTAATCATGACGCTTTGGTTTAGTATAAATGCTCTATTCTCTGTTCATTCATTTAAAAACAATAAAGAAAAATCGGTTGTTACGATTATAAATGGAACATTGCCAAAAATTGTAGGGGGGGACAGGATCCAACGTGCAAAATAATAAAGCATAAGAAAGAAATAGCTTAATCACGATGCTTTGGTTTAGTGGTAATTCAGTCTAACTACGTGACATTCAATTATTAAATGGTAGGATATTAATTTTATTAATTTAAAATTTTACTATTTAATAAATGAATGACGTATAGCAGTTATGAGTCAAATTGAGAATTGTTAAGATTCTTCCCACTAATATTTTTTTAAATATAAGCACTAGTAGAGTTTTGAGTCGGTTTCGATAATCTTCCACATTACAAACATACATATTTTAATTATCAATAGACTTTATATTGTAGTATTTATTAGGGGTTGACATTAACCTGTTCGGTTTGGTTTTGCCCAAAAATCGAACCAACTGAACTCGATTGAGTCAAGAATTTATGAACCAAATGCGAACCGACCTTAGGAATCGAATTGAACCGAAATAATTCAATTCGGTGTTCAAGAAATTTAATATTTTTTTTTTATGTGAATACTTTTTTATTGTTAACCTAAATTTGATTTTTTTAGTTCAATTAAATTGTAATCATTTATGTTTTATGTAAAAATATTAATATAAAATAATTTTATAAGAAAAAATATTATTGTATATATAACTAAATAATTTTTCTTTTTTAAATAATTAAACATCGACTCATTTTATCCGGACTGAACCAAACCGAACCAAGTAACATATTTCAATTCGATCTGAAAAAAAAAAAAAGAGAAACAAAGAAATAGTGCGACAAATAAATTCCAAAAACGTGACATTCAAATAAGACAAATGACATCATCGCAGACGGTGAAAAGACAAACAAAATTCCCAATCTCATATAAACACCAGATGCAGTACTATTCAAAACCTGACACGTCATAAAAACGAACGAACAGCATACATTCAATTTCCGTATAAGTAAGATGCGTGCGTCACCAAATTTTTCTCTTCGGTGTTTGTTGGGCTCGGCGGGTGCACGCACAATAAATAATAAAAATAATTGAATATACGATAATTAATGCCAATACTTTCAAAGAAATTTTTAATTTATTAACAGAGATTCTGATTTCTCCTGCAGCTCGCTTCCCTGGCTTCTGGCCTTCTGGGGTCTGGTCTGGACGAGCTATCCCTAGCGTCCTTTTTAGAAACAAGAGGTTCCTTTCAAGCAAAGACATATTTAATTTTTGGTGTTAAATGTTTTCCTTTTCTATTAATAATATTCATTGATTATTATAAGGCAATGTGGGTTCCAATAATTCATTTCAACGGCATCGCATCACCATCACATCATCACCATCTTGCGAGGGGAACACAGTTTCCCATGGCGTGTACACTGGTGAAAGCAAAACAAGGGGCATCAAATCAAAAGCTCTGTGCCTAAAAACGCTGTCGTTATAACTAGAATAGCGTATAGGCAGAGCGAGACTGTGAGAGAGATTCCACAGAAAGGAAAGAAACAAAAGTGTCTCTATATCAACATTCATCGACTCAAAAGCTCGCATGAACGAGAAGAAAGAAACTTTTGATTGAATAAGATATGTGAGAGAATCACAACACAACTCATCGAAGTTCAAAACTTACGGTGACTGAAAATCTTGGAGATGGCATTTTTGGGGAACGAACTCGATATTCACGCACACGTCGATAAAGAGCGTGGCCAAACTAATTACGGAAAATAAAATTGGCTCATTTTTTGTTTTTCAACTTTTTTTTTTCATTTTTTTATTGCTTTTATTCATGATCCGTGCAAGTATTTAATGATTTCATTGCGTTTATGATAACTAAAATGAATTTGAAGGGCTAACTGAAATAAATGTATGAAAATGGATAATTAGCATTTATTATTTGTAGGTTGTATTCTATTTTTAGAGTGTCAACATCTAGCCATGTGTTCTGTTTAGGTAAAAATAATAGAAGGATTAATTATTGATGAATTTTAAGATTAGGATAACTACTATATAAGAAAACAAATCTCATGCGCCTTGTTAATAGAACATATAGCAAGCATGTTATGACTCTAAAATTCACAATGTTCACTCGAGAAAATATATGACATGAACGAAAAGTGAAGAATGATTTAAGTATAATTTTGAGTGTTCGAGTCTTTTTTTTACATACTATTTTTAGAGTGAAACATACTATTTCTTTTTAGCGACTTTAGAGATGATTTAATTTCATCGCTTTTGAATCATGAATATTATAAAGACCTTCAATAATAAACATGTGCTCACAAAAAAAGAAAATAAGATTATTATTGATTTCATTGGGATGATTATGCAAGTCTATACACACAAAAAAAAAAAAAATTGAATAAATTCGTGTCTCGATCAACTACAATGTCTGTCCTTTCTTGCTGCAAAATCCAAATTTTCAATTGCATTTACACTCGATAAGTTTTTTTTTGTTATTAACCTCCAAATTTTTACAGGTAACTAAGGTAAGCAAAGAGAGTGAAAAGAACGCTCTGAAAAAAGAGATTGAGCAGAATATAGAAATGCGTGGGAGGGGAGTAGTATTGGGAAGCTAAAATCCCAAGTCAGAAAGCAATAATAAAAAGGCTGGTGGTTTTTATATCAAAATAATGCACAAATAAAGTAGCCGTACTGATCCGCTATCTTCTTCAATAAAGATACTCGAAGATTTTCTCTACTGACGTCCGTTTTTTTCCCTTTCCTTCTTCTTCTCCTTCATAAAATCATTCTCATCAACTTCACTTCTTCATGCTCTCTTACAGATAAACACAACAACACAGCAAAGACAAGAAAGCAACACTGGAAGTTCAAAGAGCTTAGTCATGCAAAGCTTCAAGGCACCTCATATTAATCCTGATGTATTTTGCCATTCTTCTCTCTTCCTCCGGTATGAATACATACATGCATGCATACATACATATATATGTATATGACTCATTCTTTCTTCCATTCCTTCTTTTTTTTTTCTTTTGTCGTTGAAGTTTTTGTTTAGTGCATGGCTTTGAAGATAAGGTGGCAATGGGTTGTTTGTGTTTTAAGTTTTCTATATTTTGTGTCTCATTTTGTTGGGTGAAAAAGCAGCGGAATAGATGAAAACAGCCGTAACCAGGCGCGTTTTGCGGATCTTGGAGAGCTTGAACAACAACCTTTCCACAACCATGTTGATTTAAGCCCAAGTATGCTTTCTTTTACTCTCTTTTTCTCACATATATACATATATGTTTGTATATATGTATCAAACAGTTGAGTTCGTTTAATAAATTATTTTTTCATTTTATGTTCCTTGTAGGTTCAATGTTCAGTTTAAAATCCAATAATATCACCGTTGCTTCAAATATCACTGTTGCTTCAAATAACTTGCACTATAATACCTTGAGCTCGGTACTCATCTTTACCACCTAACATAATATGTTTATACATATATATGATGGGGTTTCATTTTCATGTTTGTTTCTTTTTGTTTTTACGATCGAATGATGCTTCATGGTGTTCTTGTTTGCTGCATAGAGCATTGGTTGTGCTACAGATATAGTGGCTACTACTGGGGCTGCTGCTGGGGGGTGTTTGGATACAGGGCAATTCATGTTCCAGAAGGGGACAACGATTGGTTCCTCGTTGGGAAGCGGGCATATTGAGAACTGGGGTGAGTCAGGTATCGGTGATAACAGCCAGCAGACTGACACTTCTACAGATGTTGACACTGATGACAAAAACCAGGTGAGCTTTGTCTCTTTCTTGATTTTATTCTTTGTATATACGACTATATGTTTTTGTTTTCTGTAAATCATCTGTTTTCTTTTATCTGCACTTACCGTGAAGTGGGAATCTTTGGGCTTAGCCTTGATGGTGGGTCATCTTGTTAATTGAGAACCTACAGTGAATTTGGATTGTAGTACCTACAGACTTTTTGTAGATGTACAGTAATCCGATTTCTGTTGGGTGATGTTGGTTATGACGTTATAAAATTTGATCTCTGGGGGCACAATCTGATTTGGGGTATCAATTCGTTAGTATATGCTGCATTCATTTTGCTAAAGAAATCTTCAAACTCATGCTGATGGGACTGATAAGAAAATTTAGCTGATGTATCATATTATTAATAGTTAATCCCCATTGAATTAGCTGATGGGATTCAAAGCATATGAAATTTGGCCAGCCAGAGTTGCATACTAAATGATTTATCTATGCCTAGGCTGTTATGCTAATATTGTGTTTTTATTACCCTGATTTTGTGGGATTCAAATTTATTTTGGTATTTGGATACTGCTGTAGGTTAATGGAGTCCGACGTGGAGTACCCATAGTCACTGGTTCCATGGAGCAGTCCAAGATAAAAACTGGTGACCAAAAGGTTGTTGACTATGTGCGTCTTTAGTAGGTGTGGTTAAAAGATCTTTTCTAGATTTGAAGGCTAATTCGAAGGTGTTGTTCCACATACAATTCTGCAGGCACTTCGCAGGCTGGCTCAGAATCGAGAAGCTGCAAGAAAGAGTCGACTGAGGAAGAAAGTAATGTTGTTTCTGTTAGTTATAATCTCTTCTCACATGAATTAATGAAATGATTTCAGTAATTATTCAAACTTATATATTTTTTGTCTAGAAGCTTTTCTTATTTAAATAGTGTTATTGTCACAGTATGGTCATACATATCTGAGTACGTTTGAATAACCTTTGCTGTTCCAAATCCCATAAAAAATGAAAAAACAAAATTGCTGTTATAACAGTTGATGATCATCCTACTGTTGATAATTTTGAAATTTTCGTCTGTTTGCTAATCAGACAGTTTTTACCTTTATCAGACTTTATGTTGGCTGTTTGTTTGCAACTCTGTAGCTTTTAAAGTACCATGATCATGGCTTCATGTCTTAGGTAGTTCATGTGACATTAAATAATATTATTTTCTAACAAGAAGAATTGTTCGCCTCTACTAAGTTCTTTTCTGATTTAGTGCTTTCATATTAGTTTTAAACATCCCTCCTGGTTATTCTATGCACATCTCCATGATACTTTATCTATAGGTTCCTAGTGATGAATATGAATTGGCATTAGTATCTTCCTCCTAGAATCTTTGGATGGAGATGTTTTAAGTTAACAAATGAAGCATACTTGGATCATTTATAGGGTTTGGTTTTGGATAGGCATATGTCCAGCAACTCGAGAATAGTCGTCTCCGGCTTGCACAACTAGAGCAGGAGCTTCAAAGAGCTCGCCAGCAGGTACATGAATTGTTGTTGATTTAAGGTCACAGCTTTGGCGCCAAACTCTTTCTCTTATCCCTTGTTTTATGTTTGATGAATGTAGGGTATTTTTATTGCAACTGGAGTTTCAGGGGATATAGGCCATTCAGTAGCTGGAAACGGTGAGGAATTTTGTGCTGCTAAAAAAAAATTTGTTCCTACAACCAAATAACTAACCCCTGAACGTTTGGGGATATTCAGTGGTCCCAGAGATTGGACGAATAGTAGTAGTTGTTTTGATCAAACATTTATGCTCAAACTACTTATTGCTGTATTAATTGAGTGGAGGCCAACATGATAGTTTGAACATTCTGTTTACTATGTCTTTGGTGCCAGAACAAAAATGTATAATATTGAGATATGCAAACATTTATCTGACAATTAGCAACCTCTTGGCTTGACACTTAACATTGATGGTCTGAAATTTTCACGTCCCATGATAAAGTTAGCTTTCAAAATTAGGAATGGTGTTTATAATCAACTCTTAATCTCAAAGAGTGAAATGTAGGATTGTGATTTAGATTGGTATGCTAGAGCAGTCAAATTTATCTTGCTTGAAGGACGAATATATCTTACTTTAGATTTTTTACAAGTAAGGATCAACTATTGCTGCACAACCTTGATCAAGTCTGGTTTAAGTGCTATGCGCGGAGAAAATATCTGATATATGGACAATGACCTGTTGTAAGAAGGTAGACTCCATGAAGATCTTTGCTTCAGATACTTTTCACAGTGACTGCAATTGAATCACCGAAGGCTGTTTCCAGTGGATAAAATTTTAAAAAGCAGAGAAGCAGTTTAGCAACAGAAGATGAATTGAGTCGCATCATTAGGTGGTGTCAATGTCTGATGGAATATAAGTATGCAGCTTGACCTCTTGGAATGGGCGAAAAAATGGCTGATTAAACATTGTTACCTCTTGTGGGTGTGTTTGCTTTATCATGGTGTACTGTAGAATGGCTTGGTTGTCTTTTTTAACTTGTAAGCCTGTGGGTATCATTTTGGGATTACTTCAATGTTTGGTGTGATCTGTGGTCAGCTTTTTGCCTTTCTTTTATTTTTTTAATAGAGTCTGCTGCCTTTTGGGGAGGCTGTAGGCCAGAGTGACTTTTTAATCATTAAATATAAAATTTCTAGAGAATATTTCCTTTCTAAAATGAATGTCCTTGTCTTGTCATTGACCTTACTTTCAGGGGTATTGGCATTTGATTTGGACTATGTACACTGGGTTGACGAACATCAAAGGCTGATCAATGACCTAAGATCAGCTGTAAACTCTAGTATGGGTGATAATGAATTGCGCCATCTTGTTGATGGTGTGATGGCACACTATGAAGAAGTATTTCAGCTAAAAAGTATTGGCACAAAGGCTGATGTCTTTCACATGCTTTCTGGCATGTGGAAAACACCTGTTGAGAGGTGTTTCATGTGGTTGGGCGGATTTCGTTCATCTGAACTCCTTAAGGTAATTTTACTATTTAATATTTATGTTTTGACTACCCTTGTATTTTTCTCATTGGCTAGGAATTAGTGGAACTGGTTGATCATCATATCTTCACATTTGGAATTTCAGGTAATCGGTAACCATCTGGAACCTTTGACAGATCAGCAGTTGATGGGCATTTGTAACCTACAGCAATCATCTCAACAGGCTGAAGATGCCTTATCCCAAGGAATGGAAGCTTTACAGCAATCTCTTGTAGACACACTTTCAGCTTCTTCTCTTGGCCCTACTAGTTCTGGGAATGTTGCCGACTACATGGGCCAAATGGCACTTGCAATGGGCAAGCTTGCCACATTAGAAAATTTTATCCACCAGGTACACTCAACCCCTCACTTCTTGAGGCAGCATTATTGTTATCATCATCATTATTATTATTATTATTAGTATTTTGTTTCTGAAATGTAACTGGAGGTTTCTCTTTCAGGCTGACCTTTTGAGGCAGCAAACACTTCAACAAATGCATAGAATTTTAACTGCCCGTCAAGCCGCCCGCGCCCTTCTAGTAATAAATGACTACACTTCACGCCTTCGAGCACTCAGCTCTCTGTGGTTGGCTCGTCCTAGAGGGTAGGGACTGACAATATCACTTTCGCTGGAATTCATCAGTGCTTGTAACAGAAAAGTTCTGCTATTTCACCTAAATTTTGGATCCATTGAAAATGTTGGGACCATAAGATGGTGAGGTGTCATGTTAGTCACTCTTGGATAGCCCAGATATTGTTGTTACTTTTGTATTTATTGCTGCGTTTTACCAGATGCCAGTGTTAAGAAGTACCTGTATGCATCTTCTGTGTGGATACCGGGGTAGTTCTGTAATACGTAATCTTAATCGATGATAAAATTATCAGAGTCCTGATGGTAGGAAGGGTTCAACACTAACAGGTACTTCACTTATCCTTCAAATATGAAATTGTAAAATGTCTAAGCATATTTTCGATTGTAATATTAATAGTTGCTAGATTACATCATTGTTGATTTGCTACAGTGATTGATATTTCTATTCATATACAACTAAACTACTGCTGAAGCTATAATTTTGAAATTTTAACGCATCTCTGCCTGTGTGCATTCCATTTTAAACCAATCTTAAGGTTGGGGATGTTCATGTCTGGCTCCACACCTGCCGGAATGCTTTCATCCTCTCATTTCTAGTTCTTGCTGCAAATTATCAAAGGATTGTTAGATATTGATAACTACTAGATTAACTAAATAAATCTAAACCATCTGATGGAGAAAGTGCTTACCGGGCTTATTATGTCTTCTTGATTTTACAATATGAGGGATGAACACTCCAGTTCCATTGCCATATCTCCACAAATTCACAAGCCAAGTTGGTGTTGTATTAGAATTCTTCTCACTCTCACACCAATTGAAATAGCTTCCAGGTTGCAACGCAGATGAGAAACTTGTTAAACCATGCGAGCCACCGCGTTTGCCGGCACTAATGGAGCTTGAGTGTTTCCTTTCAAGAAAATGATATTCATCTTCATCTTCATCTGCTGTCAATAGCAGAATCTGCCTTCTAAGCTCTGAATAAAAGACATCATCTTCGTTAAAATCTCCATATTCTTCATTGGGGTCTCTGTTGAGCTTCATATTGGAGTTCAAAAATACAATCAAAAGTCCAATATCTTGGAAACTTGGGGGGTATGTGTGTCTGATGCGTGAAGTTCTTGTAAGGTTATATAAGGGAATCAAAGGAAACAAAGTTCTTTGTTTGTGGTCAAAATTTCTTGCTCCAAGAAAACAGGTTTGGTGAGATGTCTCCAAATGGATTTAGTACAGGAAATGTCTCTGATTTTGTACGTTAGTTCATGTCATATTCTTAATTGCGTAATTAAGAATTGCTAAGACCGCTTTATTAATCCAAGTGGTGGGAATTTAACTACTTGATTAGATTCCGGCCGCCATTTTCTTGGAGGCTTGGCAAATAATCAATGGCCTTAAGTTCAAAGGATTAAATAAACTGAAAGTCTTGAGTCAATGGATATATATAATGTCAAATTAGAGTATCAGCAACAAAGCTGCTTGACCATCATGACAGAGTGCTTCTCAGCCGAGCGTTTAGACCTAACAAAGTAACGCGATGTTCAAATTTCCTATTAATCCTTTGTATATGATGAATTTCGCTATCAGTTTTTTTCAGTTGTAATAATTTATCATTTTATTTTAGTCAACAACAAACAAAGAATTTACAAGATAGCTTTTACAACAGGATCAACATGTGGAGACTTGGATTAATTTTAGGGTAACATATTTTTTATATCTCAAACGACATTTGACGCGTCACTTGTTAGTAATGTTACAGAATTATCATAATAATGATGGTATAAATAGTTAACTCTTACATAAAATGTAACGACCATTGATTGGTGAGTGGTGACAGATAATTTATGATATAAACTTTGCATACCTATTTTGAGCCATGTCTGAATTTAAAAATCTTTAAAATCTGAATTTATATAACACATTATATGTAGTGGAATGTAATTGAGACCTTGTTTAATGTCGAGGTTGTGTTTGTGTGTGTTTAGAGTAATTGTAACTTGTTATGAAATTAAAGTTGAAAATATATGTTAAATATAATTTTTAAATAATAATTTTGACATATAATAATAAAATGTAGCTAGAAATAAAAGTTTTGAGATAATATCAATTTAACTATCAAATTAAAATAACAAGTATTTACCATACATTTTAATACTATAACTTTATGTTATAGATACGCAACCACGATATCAAATAGGACCAAAATTATGGTTGGCAAAACCCAGGTCCGGGTTCGGGTATCGCAATGCCTGAACCCGGCTCGACTGTAATTTTTACATGCCTGGACCAGATTTTTTAAGCTCGGCATGATTTTAATCTGGGTACCCGAATTTTATATTTTAAATATTATATATGTATAGTTTTTTAAATGTTTTTGTAATTTTATAAGTTTTAAATTTATTTCAATAAAATTTAACATTAAAATATAAACTTTGAGTGTTTAAAAATTTAGATATGTGTAATAGATGAGTCAAATAAATATAAATATTTAAAATAATATATATTTTATAATTTTTTTAATAAAATCCGGGTTCCAAGTTTATCAAGTTATGTCTAAGACCAGTCTGACTTTATACTCGGGCCGAGTAATACCCGACCCACAACACCTAGGTGCAGTTCGGGTCCGGACCGAGCGGATATTTTTGCCACCCAAACCAAAATGCTAGAGGTATGTGGGCCCCACCTTGTACTTCCTTTATACCTCATGTGTAGACCCACATATGAAGGACTCGAACCCAAACCTCTAAATTGGACCATGCCCTTTCATTAGAACTAGGCAAAATTCAATAAAAGAGAATATGTAACCAAATAACACTTGCCTGCTAGGTATCACTTATCTAATAGTCATAAGTGTTTATTTAATTTCATAAGCTCTTATCAAAATTTTTATTATTGTTTTTTTGTAAAACTTTTAATGATTAAATAAGTCATTCTGCCTCTATTAACAAAAGTGCAAAATTTATACCTTTGAGAATAGAGATTGAGAATTTTTTTAATATTAAAATATATAAAATATGTGGGCCACACCTTAAACTTCCTTTATACCTCATATGTAGATCCACTTATGAAGGACTCGAACCCAAACCTCTAAATTGGACCATGCCCTTTCATTAGAACTAGACAAAATTCAATAAAAGAGAATATATAACCAAATAACACTTGCATGTTAGGTATCACTTATCTAATAGTCATAAGTGTTTATTTAATTTAATAAGTTCTTATCAAAACCCCATTTACAAGTATTATATTACTCTAAATACCAAAAAAAAAAGGATGACAATGGGGCTAGTTCGGGCGAGGGATTATGGTTCCTGCCCCTATCTCTAAATTAGAAACAATCCCCAAATTTGTCCCCACACCCGAAGATTCGTTCATATTTAGAGATAGTTCGGGGAGATCCTCAAAATTTTTCAAAATTTTTATTATTTTTTCTGTAAAGTTTTTGAAGATTAAATAAGTCATCTTGCGTCTATTAGCAAAAGTACAAATTTTGCCCTTTTGAAAGTAGAGATTGAAAATTTTTTTTAATATTAAAATATCTAAAATATTTTTTATTTATTTTACAATTTTATTTCATTTTTTATAACATAATTTTAAAAAAATTATCTATTAAAATAATTTTATAAATTTTAATAAAAGTCCTCATTGACAACTAAATAAATAAGATTTTTTGAGCACAAGCTCCACTTATAAAGGTTCTACTAATAAGAGGTTTACTTAAATAAACTCTATTTCAAAAGTTATAAGAAATGAAGCTTAAGTCAAAAGCCAAATGTAAAAAGTGATCCAAAGCGTAAGAGCGAAGGCAGCCACAGCATAAGTCCACAGCAAAATGACAGAACATTCACTCTCGCTAGTCTCAAATAACTGGATGATTGTACCTGCAATAATTCATCAAAAAGTAACAATGAAACACTTTAACTGTTTTCTCAAAATAAAATCTAAAAGTTTAAGGCAGTAAGTAGGTCAGTTGATCAATTAAGTTGTGTAATGGCCAAACCATTAGTCATCATACCTACAGCCAGTGCGGGTGGGACTGCATACTGAAGCAAAAGAATGAATTGGTATAACGAGTCTGATCCAATGAAGCCAAACCGGTATGCTGCTTTAACAATCACAATTCCCAGTAGAGGTAATAATATATACCGTATTGCTATAATTCCCATAATGAGTGAAACACCTACTCCTGATCTTTTTAAACCTGAAACAACAACTCAAATAATGATGATCAGGGATCCTAAAATGATTCGGCCAACTCAACATAAGTATGATTATCAAAGTACCTGAAAGAAGATTTGCTCCAATTACCAGAGTCATTGCTGGGATTGCTGCCTCCCTGCAGCTCAGATACATTTTCAGAATCAAAGTCTATTAAAATTAAAGCTCATTAGCATCTGGGTAAGTATGATTCTTACCCCACCAATGCTGCAGAACTGTCGAGTACTCGAAGAGGAGCACTCTCACCAACAATTACTTTCCTAAACGGAGAGATTGTCCCAATGACAAAGCCAATAATCTTGAAAAACCAGAAGCACAAATCACTTGAGGTAGAAATTTTTTTTAAAAAATGAAAAGTCCGAGACAGAGGTAGCATAAAATTGCAACAAACATTCAAATAAGCATAATACCGCTGCAATCGTAGATGGTGCAAAGATCATTTTGAGGTCTATCTTTTCTGTAAACTTATTTATGCGTTGACGCATCTTATCCAGAAATGGAAACTGCAAAAAGATTTAAGAATTTATCCCATTTGCAGTAACTGAAATAATGGAGCTGCAAATAGATTGAAACAGAATTGAAACAAGCGCATTAAACAAAAATCAAGTAAATGGATTTCCTGCTAATGTAGCATTAGGGGTAAAAGTATTAAGAGGGAAAATCTTTCTTTGTTACCCTGGATTTAGTGCTACGCGTTTCAGCTTGAATTTGAGAGTCATCAGGGCTATGGCGATCGCTTGAATGTAGAAGTGGCTTCCTGCTACTCTCTAAGAATATATCTGTTGAGCTTTCTCCAGAAGAGATTATGTGGATTCTTGAATCTTTATTTGTACCAGCATCAGAAACGCTTTTATTCAAATATAGACTCATGACATAATACACATAAGTCCATATATAAATTGCTCCCACCTGCGGCCAAAAGACAAGTTCATAAGACAACGACAAATTACATTGAATCCTCCTCATGCAGTCATGTGTGTGTGCAATAAGACAATAAATAAATAAATATCAATCATACTGCCATAGAAAGTGAAGCATAGGCCTTTCCATAACTGGAGCAGACCGATGTATCTCCAAATGGACTGTTCGACTCCTCGCATACAGCTGGGACAATAATGAGAAGCAAGTTTCCCATGTTCCCTACAAACATTCAGCAACTATATCAACAAACAACGTTGATTGCATTGGGGAAAAAGAAGAATAAGAACAAAAGATGCAATTTAACTATATACCAGCAGAGCAGCAACCAATGACAAGGCCTTGGAGATGTGGAGGAGTTCGAGTGATTTTAATTAGAATCCAAGCAAGTGCTGAGCCAATTAGGAATGACAGCAAAATATTCACCGGCATGAACCACCTACAGCAATGTCAAGCAACAACCCATTTCCTAAGTTTTGGTAACAAATTAAGATTCAGCAGTGGCTATTGAATCGTAAGGAACTCACAAGCTAATTAAACTCTGGTAAGTAATGGTTTCAGCGAGGTTGCTACCAATGAGTGCTGGATTGAACACATAGAATACAAGCTGATCAAGAAAGCAAAAAGTAGCAGTTTTGTAAGTCCTGTTTGAGCATGTGCCTGGCGCAGCAACTAGTACTCACTGACCATTTCAAAAGCTACGGTATTGTTCAATTTTTGAAGTGAGCAGGATACGAAATAACAGACTGATGGTCATTAGGCCTTGGTTATGAAACAGAGAAAAGATAAGATGAATTCATGTGAAACGAACATGTGCAGAGATGAGAGCTAAGATGCTGTTAATTACTTACGTTATTTAAACTATGTGTTACACTGTGCCCTAAGAGATCTATCCGATCTATTGCGAGGACCAAGCCAAGGGCAGTAACCAAGAGTACTTTCAGGATTGGCATTAATGCCACTTCGAACAGATCCAGGATCTCCATTGCCAATAAATTAATTTAAAATATCCTCCACAAACCTGCCACACAAGCAAATGTTATCATATGCACTTGTAACAAGCATAAAATCTAATTTTTGATTAAAGAAAAAAAATTGCTCACGTTTTGCAACAAGAAAGCAATCCAAGAAATTTGAGAGATCCTTGTGAAATTAATTTGTAATTGAACAAGAAAACTAAGAACTGGGTGTGTCCAAGGACCAAGGCAGTAATGATGGAATTCAAAATTGGCCAAGCACGCTAAAAATGCTGGCCCACCCCAACTGCACAAAGATAGAGAGCCGTCGTAGCACGTAATTCATGTGCATAAAGTAGGCGCCATACGTTTGTTTCTCCGAAATTGAAAGAAATAAAAAGAAAAGAAAATATCCTGGAGCTTGGAAAGGCCTCGACGTCTACTCTAGAAATCTAATTGTAGTTATCTGTAACAGTGTTTGAGTTGCAGAGGGTTTTAATAATAATGATCAAGCTGTCCCCTGAAAATGATATGAACATGATGATAACACAATGGTCCCCGCTTCAGTAACTGTCTGGTTCTGCAGCCAAGAAAGAAAAGAAGGGAATAAGATAAATAATCAGTTTGAAAAAGAGTAATGATACATACATAAATTTTTGTATAAATTTTTTTTTATATAAATTAATGTATCATTAATTCATTAGTTGAATTAAATATTTTTTAGCCCACATAATTTATTTTTGTTATTTTATATTTTCATTCAATTAATAAATTAATGCCACGTCAGTTTGTACAAGATAAATTTATGACTCTATCGTCACTCTTTAAAAAAAGCAAAAATAAGACTGTTTATTGAAAAAAAGAAAAAAGAAAAGGCAGGCATATCATATGATTTTTTGTTGGATTAAGAACGCTCAGCAATGGTTCGAAGTGATATTTAGAAATTCTGGCTGGCAGGGTTGTTAAATCAAGAAACCACCTTTTTGTGAATTGAAATTTGATTTTTGGGAAATTATCAATTTTCACCCGAAGTTTGGCGAAAATTAATTCTCAGCTTTTCACTAAAAGTCTGTAAAGTGCATTATTTTCCAGGATAAAACTGTGGTGCAAATGTGGTACCGTGCCACAGTTGCACCCAACCGTTGGATTCCCACTTATTCAAATGGACCCCACTCATTTGAGTGGATCCAACGGCTGGTGTAACTGTGGCACGGTACCACAGTTGCACTGTAGTCTGACCCTATTTTCCATGGTGTAATTGAGGTGTCGGAATCTGTTTGAGCATGTTTGGGAAATGACGATTTTTTTCTTGTACTGTAATTTGACCTTATCAAGTAAGACTTCTTTTAACAAGGATTTAAATAGGACAAATGATGTCAAATTTAGATATATAGTATACCGATTTAAAGTTCTAAATAAGGGGAACAAAAATGATCTTGTTCATTTCCTACTGTTCAATAAAAACGAACTAGACCCAACCCTTTGCCAATCCCCTGCGTATAACTCTGATTGGAAAGACCGATGCGAAAAAGCGCAGCTCTGTCCTGAATGGCGCTCCGATCAAGAACTCTCTGAGGAAAGGGATGAACAGCTAGGCTATTGACGGGACGGGGAAAAGCACCCCTTTATGGCTTTCATTTCATGAGTGGACCTTACCGACCACAGCCAAAACTTATGAGGCCGGAGAAGGGCTTAACTCAATCTCTATTGAAGTCGGGCACTAAAAAGGGATGCACAAATCCGATCAGAAGAAACTAGATTTCATCGTTTTGTACTTCAAAAGTCAATTTGAAAATGATGTGAATATGAGTGACAACACTATGGTCCCCCGCCATATTGTCTGGTTCTACAGCCAAGAAAGATAAGAATATCAAGCAATTGGAATACTCAGTTTGATTAGCTGATCAGATTTTGTAATATAAAGATGGAGTAATTTGCAACCTCAATTATGTTTTAAACACACTCTTTCAAATATCAAACTTGTGCCAGTCTAAATGTTTTTTATTACATTTTTTTCCCCTTAACATTCATAAAAACATTTTTAATACCATTTTTTTTATAAGAACTAATTTAACCACGTCTCTATCATCTCGGGTAGAGATAAATATTTCTTCAAGCAACCAAATTTTCCAAAACATTTTAAACAACTTAATGAATGAATAATATATTTTATATTAAATCTATACCATGTCAGGAATTAATATTTCATTTCTCATACATATTTTTAACGTGCAGTTACTATACTGGCACCTACTCCAATGATGTTGATAGATTCATCCCGTCAGGCAAAATAATTGTGAACAATATCCTACTAGCCAAACGTACAAATTGACAGACTTCAACTGTTAAAATGACATCTTCACCCTCAAAGGATTTTATGAAATGAATGAGATTTTTTCTTCTTCTTTCTTCACTTGTGTTTTAATAATATTAGTGGATTTGCAACTGTTTGGGAGAAATACGTTGACGAGACCAGGCACGATGAGCAGATATCTGATGGTAGAGTTCTGCGAACCGGTGTGTCCCGTAAGAGCCTGGTATCCTGGGGAGCAGGAGCAGGAGCCTGGTGTTGAGTGTTAGAAAATGCATATTTATAAAGGAGAAAACCGTCATTTTACATTTCAAGTCTTACTAACAACCCTTACTTTTATGTATTTAACCTTCTTGTGATTTAATTACATGTGTTTTATTTTAATTAAGTATTTTATGTATTTTAGGGGCATTATAGTCATTTCACAATAAAAGAGAGATCAGACGGCAAAACGGACATCACTTTTGAACTCAGGACGGTCGAAAACCTTAGGAGGAGCATAAAAGGAAAAATGACACTATTCATATGTACGGTACTATTCACGTGTACGGTACTAACTACATTACTGTTCACATAGACGGATCGATGACGTGGCATTGACCGATGATGTGGCATTGACTGATGAGGTGTCACGATCCTGTTGGGCTAAAATTCTTATGTACTATTGATGGTGACGTGGCAGCATATCAGTTGATGAAAAATCTCGCGTACGGTACATGCATCACACAAAATTATTTTCAACCAAACCGCGTTACTGTTCATCCGAGTCAAACCGTGTTACTGTTCATCCGCGTGGTCAAACCGTGGACTGTTGACTGATGACGTGGCGCAATCCTGAGCGTCCAAACTGTTTTTAATCCGATGGCCATGATTTACTCCATGTATCTATAAAAAGGGGGCCTCCCCCCCTAATTTGATATCTCTGAATCCATTTTTGGGATCCATTTTCTGTAATTCCCTCTCCATCTTGTATTTTCTTCGTATTTTAATAAATTCCCATTTTGCCCCTAGTTCAATTATGAGTGGCTAATTTTCTTTCAAGCTTGGGTTGAAGGTGAAGTCTCAACATGTGTCATGGGCTTTATTTGGTAAATTTATTTTCTCTTCCCCTCTAGTTTTTGTGGATGTTTTGACTTCTCGTCGACAAATAATACTAATCTTGTCTAGTACCGCCTTGGTTTCACCAGCCCTCTAGTACAAGGTTATTATTATTTGGCACGATAAGCCCTTAGCACCATATTGATTAGAGCGTGGTTCATGAGGTGTGGATTCCCCCCTCATGATTTAATTGACATTAATACAGATTATTTAGCCCATGATGCATGTTGATACGGATCCAGATACCCAAGTACGTCAATTTAATAGAATTTCTCTTCAATTTATTCTCTCCATTGCAATTCCAATTTTAGAATTTATTCTCGCCATTTTAATTTAAGTATTAGCATATTCCAAATCATTTCCACCATAAATCCAACTATCCATTTACAAAATTAATTCTATATATAATTAAAATCCACCTCCTCGTGGGATCGACACTCGTCACCATTAGTCTATACTACAATAGATTCGTGCGCTTGCGAGTACATTAAAATTTGCACAACACCTGGTATCCTGGGGAGCAGAAGCAGGAGCCTGGTATCCGGGGGAGCAGGAGTAGTAATATCCTGCTCATCCACGAGCACGTCATCCGCGAGGCCAATTTCCTGTAAGAAGCATAAAGTCATTCCTGCTGTGTTCCTGCTAAGTGTTGATTCGAGGAGACCCGGTCAACGACAGTTGGCGAAGCATGTTCTCCAGTCCGAGAATCTAGGCACGAAGGCCACGCAACCACCCACGACTACGGAAATGGGGAATCCACTTTCGAGAGGTGGGAGGATAACGAGCGCGAATGGAGGGGAGGCCCGAGTTCAGAAGTGGCCTATAAAAAGGTAGCCAACGAAGGTAAAAGGGTTACCATTTTTGAGATTATAACAGAGATAAAAGAAATCCTAAAGAATAGAAACTACCAAAAAACCATAAGATCTGTGACAAGCATTCCCAGAGCCTTCATATCTGACTTGAGCGTCGGAGGGTTTACGCCGGGAAAACAACCGGCGTGCTCTGACTTGTTTCTGTGGACGCAGGAATTCTTGGAGAAGAAAGCATACGAGGAGAGATCTTGATCGAGGTGAGGTTGATCGAGCAGATATCCTGGTCGTAGGAAGAGTGTAACCAGAATCTCGCATCAACATCAACCACTTTCGGAGTCCCACATTTTGTGTTCGCGAGACTATTATTCCAAAGCACGAGTGCAAAATGCCTCTTTGTCACACATTTAATAAACTTTCTCGTTAACAACTTAGTGCTTATTTAGTGTGACTTATTCAATGGTTATAAGTATGGTTATAAGTATTTATTTAATTTTATAAGTTTTTATAATAAATATTATTGTTGTTTGATTATTTTTTTAATAGATCTTTTGAAGTTTAAATAAGTTATTTTACCTATACTAGTAAAAACTCAAATTTTGGACTTTTAAGAGTAGATGTTGAATTTTTTTTTAAATTTTAAAATATCTAAAATATCATCTGTTTATTTAACAATCTTATTTTATTCATTTTATAACATAACTTTAAAAAACTTGTCTATTAAAGTAATTTCATAAATTTTTAATAAAAATTCTTATTGACAACCAAATAATTTTTGTTGTTGTTGTTGTAAAAGTTATATTTATAAATCTCTACAAATAAAAGTTCTACTTGAAAAGTTGTACCAAATAGAACCTTAATAACCGTAAGGGAAGCTAAGGTCTACTTTTAATTGTTATGAGTGATTTTCTTAAAACTCAAGTTTAGATTTGAGTTTAAACAAGTGTGTGAGTCAGCTGCGAGGGCCCTCTTTTTTTTTTTTATGCGGACACACAATTAAGTTGTATGGTTTAATAGTATTAAAATCTAACTTTATCAAACTGCATCGTTTAAAAGCGTGTTCCCATGAAAAACAAACAAAAAAAAAACACGAGGCTGTTCGCACTTTTGCATAGACTTTAAACTTGTGCTACTTTCTCATATCTTGGAAATTATCGTGGGGTTTGTCATCCAATGAGCAAGTGTAATGTCGACGTGGTCTTTGAAGATATGCATAAAAACTTATCAACAATATTTAGGGTTTAGAATTTAGAATTTAATATAGTTATTTTTTAATGCACTATAGGACTGTGCAGTTTAATAATATTAAAATGTGACTCTATTAAATTTCATAACTTAAAAGCATGTCATGAAAAAATATACGATGACCCTGTACTAGATAAGGACTATATATATATATGTGTGTGTGTGTGTGTGTGTGTGTGTGTGCACGCGCGCGCGTGATATTCTGATAAGTATCATCGTCAATAAAAAGACTTTCAAATAGCTAATGTGAAATTCTTTTTGGAAGTATTTTGTTAAACAATTATCAATTTTTGGAAGTGGAGTAGAACATGTTGTTGGCATGCTACACACTTATGAGGTGAAAGTGTTCTGACCATGCATGCACATATAGTATCATGTATACAAATTTTCTCATTTCCTTTTAATAATAATGCCAAAACATTAAACATAGGCTATTAAACAGACAAATTAAATTATGACACATAATAACAAAGAAAGCAACATAAACTACATGACACGCGAAACTTGACATATGCTGCAATGGCCTCGCGACCGAAAATGCTTTAGGGATCAGGTCAACACACCAATGACCAACGTGCTAATAAATTATGGAATTTAATAGTATGGATAATGGATTCGTGGTGCTAACGAGCCATGCATGGTGCAACAATTGGGGGTTCAAGTCCCTCGCGATTCCACTTCTCAACATTTGCTTTCCAACCTTAAAAAATGGATCATCATGTGTTAATATTATAAGAGCAGTATTATATATCTTTGCTTAATCAAAAGTTCATTACATAATCATTAAATTAGTGCCACAATATTAGTTCATATTTTATATTGAGTTATAGTACCTTAATTTTAAGCTACAGTTGCTGTAAGAAAAAATAATTAAGTAATAAAAATTGACAATATACAATAAATAATTAAATATGACTTTTAAATAAAAATTTTAACAAAAATAATAAAGATATTATAGATTTTTTATTGTAAGATCAAATTATCTTAACTTCCAAGGTATATTAACTTCAGTTATCCAATTTCAATATCAAACAATGCAATATCTAATTAGTTTGAAAAAGAGTTTATAAGTGTCATATTATTCAATTTTATGATGGACTTTACATATATAAATTTATCAATGCTTTACCTATGGAGGGATTAACACCGCGGATCTTGAGTTCTGTGTACTCTTGAGTAAGGGCACAAGCGCGGCAGCAACAGTGAATCAGCGAGTCCGAGCTTCTGGTAATGAATAGTGTCGCCACAATTTGGATCGATAAATACCACCATATAGCCATCCGCTAGCAATATGGCACATTGCATAATAGACGAGACCCTGAATATTACATGCTGCTTGCCCAATTAACACAGAGGAAACCAACTTATTAATCAATTAATTCATAAATGTTAAACCCAGCTTTGAGATTGGCTAGCAACTAGGTATAAACTATAATGTTCACATGAAAATTAATTTGCACACTCTAAGCAGAACTTACATAAATTTCCTCCATCAATAACCTCAGCTATCCGGCCGAAGGTCACGCATGGACAGAAACAGGTGAAGAGACCTTTAAAAGAATTAGAAAATTCATACAACTACTTCTTTGCTGAGAAGAACAAAATTTGGATATAAAGAGTAAAATCAATAATAAGCATTGTGAAAATTTTAAAATGTGAAAGCTTACAATTAGAGGGATCATTGCAGCAGTCGTATAGGCCTGTAGACCACTGCCCTTCAGGTAATTGGTTCACAAATTTGGGGTCTTTTGGATGCATTATTGTAGCTACTTGTTTTCTGCTAGCTTTTGAGTCATGGATCAAGTTCCTTTATATGTACAAAATTAGTTGAGTCTCTGGGACTAAGTAAATATGCATTGAAACTTCAAAATTTGTTTAATTCAATTAGTTATTCAATTGACTAAATAATATTAACTGTTTTTTTTTTAATTTGAGTTTATCTTTATTGATGTTTCGCAAAGGTTGACCTACTAATTATCACAAATTGGGGTACCTTGGATGCATTATTAATTATTGCTACTTGTTTTATGTATGTTATCTCTTGAGTCATGGATCAAGTTCCTTTACGTATACACAATTACAACATTTGTTTAGTCTCTGGGTCTGGGTGAATTTGCATAGGAACTTCAAATTTCATTTAGTTTAATTGGTTGTTCCTGACTAAATATTATTAGTTGTTTTTTTTTTATTTGAGTTTATCTTTATTGATGTTTCACAAAAGTTGACCAATGACTTGTCTTTGCATTAATTAATGGAAAATGATGTTCTGACAAAGCTCAGCACAAAGCTTTGCACAAAACGGTTCGTTTTGAGCAAAGTATAAAAGCCATTCACATGTGCAAGCAACAACACCACACACGCACGCAACAAATCCTGCAGCAACGTTCCTCCCATCTCTCTCTCCTGTCTCCCTCTTTTCTCCCCCACCACACAACAACATCTTTCTCTCTCTCCCGTGTGCACACAAGCTCGATATCAGCTCCGTTCTCCCTCACGACGTAGCAACAGTGATAGCTCTCTCGTCTCTCGCTTGAAGCATCTAGCTGGCTCCCTGGGCTCCGATCTCCCTCACTCTCTCAGCTCCGTTGTCTTCATTCTGTCGATCTCAGCTGCATCGCTCTCTAACCCCCAACACAATCGGCTTAATTGCTTAAAGATTAATTTGTAATTAAAGATGCAGACTGCTTAATTGTTAAAGATTAATTAATATGTTTTTGAGGTCTCATAGATTTTGAATGGTTATTGTTCTTGTTAAGGATATCGTGGTCTTCAAATTATTTTACAGAGCATATATTAATTTGGTGATTATTGTTGATTGCTTTGCTTATGGTTGCTTGAATTTTGTTCTTACATGAGGGACCTTCTCAGTTTGGTTTGATTGGGTTCTTCAAAATTGCTTATGATTGCCAAGGGCTGCAGCAATTGTTCCTCTGAATGGGAAGCTTTGTATCATTCGTAACATCATGAGCATTAGTATGGTTGCTGCACTGCGGTGTGGTAGGGGATAAAAGAGGGAGAATGAGAGAGACAGAGACGGGAGAAACATTGCTGCACTCTTTGTTCCGTGCATGTGTGGTGTTGCTGCTTGCAAGTGTAAATGGCTTTTATACTTTGCACAAAACGAACTGTTTTGTGCAAAGCTTTGTGCTTAGCTTTGTGAGAATATCAGTGTTGTTAATTAATATCTTTTGTCATTGTTTTTAGGCAATTGACCGACTAATTACTTGTCTTTGTCTTAATTAATTTTTTTTTGTCGTTGCTTTTAGATAGACACTTCCTCCTACCGGTTTTGGTTAGTTGCTATGATGTAGTTTTCATAAAATCATATTATAACCCTTGACGTCAAAATTATAGAATAAAAAATTAAAAAAAAAACAACCCTGATTGATTTGTCGCATATTTTTTCCACCGAAAGTTTTGACATTATAAAATTAATGAAGTATTTTAGAGATTATAAGGAAAAACAGATAAATCTAAGAATTAAAGGAGAAAAATGTCATTCCATTTATAAAAAAAAAATATTTTGACCATTGAACCATTGTTAGCTGTTTGTACGTTGGCAACGAAAATGAATGTACATGAAAATCACTTGGAATATTACGACACGCAATTACTATTTTATACAATTAGCGCCAATATTCAAGATCTGGCTTATTCAAAACAAAAAATTTTAGCCTACCCCAAATGTTTTGACACATTTCAATGCACTTGTAATAAATTGAAAAATCTGTGAAATTTCACCTGGTAACTATTGTTAATTGAGGATAATTTGGTCTTTGTACAATAAAACAATAAAATAGAATAATTAATTGCGAAAACAAACAAGCAGCCGTCACCGGTTACCACCTAACGTCGTTAATACTTTCCAAGCTAAAGCGACTCAAAAGTCATAATTATCAACAATATAATTCTAATTTCTAAAAACATCGGGAAATTTACACCAATATCCATAAAAATTTTGGTTTTTTCCATCTTAACCCCCCAAATAAATTTCTATCAACATTAGCCATAAAAAATCCTTTGAGACCAAAATACCCCTCTCTTTCATCTCTCCCCCAACACTCCTTCCCGTAGCCGGCCGATATCATGCAGTCGGCGATGGCTTTTAAATCAGCCATGGCGGCAGTAGAAACACGCTCCATTTCAGAAATGGCGTCGTCAAAGATTATGGACTCGTCCAAACATAGGATGCGTGCAGAGAATATCAAAATCTGGTGGCAAATGTTGGAAAAACAATTTCCGTGGGAACTCTTTTACTGAGAGTACATCAACGAACAGAGTACTTCTCTTCAATCTCTGAAATGGCAATGACTTCAGAACTTTTTCTGTTGAAAGAATTGATGTACAGAGAAGAACAACTTCTGGATGCTCTTCACAAAGATCATCTGCATCGGAAAAGTATGAAACCCCCATCTTTCTAGCTACATCAGAGTAATCAGTTCGAGAATAGGCTAAGACTGTGTGGCCCTGACGAACTATGGTTTTCGCAAGGAACTGACCGAAGTTTCCAAATCCAACAGTGGCAATCTTCAGCTTCAAGCTGGCATCTACAGAGCGAGAGGCTTGTGGTATGTACTCGTGTGGTTGAAGAACATCTTTAGACCTGAACATTCCCATAAAAGTTCAAATTGATCATTAGTTACTCATCTCAATCCATTCTACCCAGATAAACAAAAACAACCTCATAACTAAGTTCAAATATATAGAATGAAATGTGCTAGTCCACACACACAAGTCAAATTGTCAAAATACAGCACCAACTTTACGAAATAGAAACATAAAAAATTTCTTGCTTACCTCATATGAATCATGGAAGTTTGTCTCGCTGCACTCCCATTCCCATTGGTCTCTCGTAAACTCCTTTGCCTTCTCTGCGCCTTCCCATTCTCAAACAACTGCTTCCTCACCACCTCATGCAGACTCCCAAACAACTGAGTTCTCAACGCCTCAAACGCCAAATCAAGCCTTGCTTGGTGCGACAAGCGCCTGTCGCACCAAGCAAGGCTTGGCGCTAGGTGCGACAGGGGCCTGTCGCACCAAGTTTTGACGAAAGTTGCTTTTGGTTTGTAAAGATGGGTAATTTGGGAAGAAAAGCGTGTGTTTGACTAATGTTGATAGAAAAAAGTTGAGAGGGTTAATTGTGAAAATAGCAAAAATTTTATGGTTATTTTTATAAATTTCTCAAAAACATCTACTTTGTCCATCTAAACTCCATCAAAGCTTAATGGACGCCTGGACCTAGAACAACTTCGAATTCACCAAACCCCATTTTCTTTCATTGCATGCATTTATTAACGCATGGGTCATCATTTTTTTCACTTTTTTTTTTCTGAATGAAATGCCAATATTTACCATTAATATGGATGGCAATGGGAAGGGGAGGGGAGGAGATCAATTTCTTTGTATTTATTTTTAATATTTTGCGTATGTTTCTATCTCCTCTTTGTCCTCGTCAGAAATACTTGAGAGAATTCACATTCTCTCCCTGAATAATAATAGGAGATTCCCGAAGGTCCCCGATCCCCGAATAACTAATTCATTTTTTTTATTTTAACTTATCATATTAAAATAAAAAATTCAAATAAAAGTAAAGTTTGAAAAATATCTTACATTAATATCCATTACAAAAGTCACATACATTAAATTAGTAAGTAACGCAGCATGTAAGGGATACAAACTTCTTTTACAAACTATCGTGAATAAATTAATAGTCTAATACAAAATTGTTACAAATAAAATCGAATTTAGATTCAAAATTAACTTTTTCAATGGTGGCCTAGGCACTTTATAAATGTTGACTATTCCCTTTACAACATAATAGTTAAGTCGGAGCAAATCAAGAGCAAATATTATATTAGATTATATATTAAAATTGTGATTTGCTGTGGGCAATTATAACATCTAAAAATAAATAAATAAAATAGATTTAAGTTTAAAACATTTAATGAATATTAAAATTAAAACAAAATTTTTGGGCTAATAGAATTTACCCTTTTTTTTAATGTCCTAAATAAAAATTTAGGACTTTAATTAGTTAATTATGTCTAAAAGTTTAATAATATAAATATTTTAATTTTTTATTTTTACCAATATTTATAATTTTATAATTCAAAATTTATTATTTATTTACTAGTAATTTAAAAAATAAAATTAAAATTAAAATGGGGAAATGGGTAGGGGATGGGGATTCCACTTCATCCTCGTCCCCTCCCCGAATAAGAAATTTGGTAAAAAATTTTCTCCCTCTCTTTCCCGAATAAGAAATTAGGTATGAAATTATCCTCATACCCTCTCTAAATGGGAAAAATCCCCTAGGGTACCTGTCCCCGTGAGAATTTTTGTCATCCCTAACCATTAAGCTGTTGGTGGGTCCCCCGATGAATGTACTCATTTTTTTTTGTCCCCGCGTATTTTCACTGTTTTTCGTAATTGCTAACAAATTATCAAGACACATTTTAATGTTTTCTTTTTTGAAGATTAGTTTCACGATAAACAAATGAGTACAGCCGTTGGCACCCCTCGTTGTCCTTAAAAACTCGTCTTTTGTATTTATAAGTTAATCACTAAAGTAAATTACATTTAAGGACATATAAATCTAATTAAATCCCAACACATTCTTTTAAAAGATTAAAATATCATTCAACCAAACATTTAAACCTCTTTTCCTTTTTGAAATTTAATTAGTTTACCTTTGATTCAATTCTAAATAATTTAAAACAACGAAGTATAGAAGCATGTATGCTTAGAATTATTATTATTTTGTTATTATCATGTTTCTGTAGATTTTAATTTAAAAATTCTTTTGTCGTTGTTATTTAATTTTTTCGAAGTTGGACACAATAACAAAGATTTACGAGATTTGCACAAGTATTTTGAAAATCTCTGTGAAAAAAATTTGTTGAATACTCAACAAACCAACTGGACCGTTAGTGAGTGGAAGAAAAATATGATAATGAAAGAAGATGAATTAGATAATTAAGGATATAAATTCACAAAAAAATTGTTTTGAATTATTAAATTTAGTTATTTAAACAAAATAACTCCTCCTTTACGAATTGCACTAGGAATCTTGACAAAAAATGAGTGGTTTCGCAATTGACATGAGTTCCAGCCCCTAATACTAATAAACATTCCTCTTATCAAGAATTTCCAATTGACATTTTAAAAAATATATATATCTTCGAATCTATAATATACTTATTAGTAGTCTATGTGAAATAACATTTCAAATAAAAGAAATTTTCTGAAAAATATTATGATAAATGTGGTATATGAAGATAAGAGCTAAATTCAACTGTATCCCTATTTGTCCATTTTTGTAATTATGAATAAAGATAGATTTATTAATGCAAAAGTGGTGTTTGATGAGGATTTTTGAGAGGTGACAATAGCTTCACTCTAAACTAATAAAGATCAACACCGATATTCTCACACCAATAAGCACCACAGTTAGCACAAAACGGTTCGTTTTGTGCTAACTATAAAAGATTTAATTGTAGCTTAAAAACGCAAACTCATTTTGCTCAAACGCAGACTACACACGCGCTCGAGTTTCTGAAACGCAAACGCAAACGCAAACTACACACACACTCATCTCACTGGACCACATCACTCTCTCTCACCGTGGGTCTCTCCACATTTAGCTTGGTTGTCAGTTGTTTCTCTCCCAACCCCGTGAATTGCATTCTGACGGCACTTCTGGAATTTGAGACCTAGCTGCAGTTTCACTCTCTCGGTATGAATTTATGTTAATTTTACTGATGATTATACAAGAAAATATAGGCATATGAGTAGAGCCGGCCATGAATTATTTTGATTGTTTAAGAAAATTTTGCTGATCATGAATTATTACAGTGAGTTAGCTTAGTTTTGTGAATTATTTTGTTCTTGAAATTAGTTTTGTTAATGTGAATTATTTTTATATTGTTGTCATGAATTATGCGATGAGACTGTATACGATGGATCTTCATTATTTAATTAAAATTTTAGGCAGCCATGTTATATCTAAGTCAAGGAAAAGTAGATGTCAGCATTGCACTCTTTGTGCATCAGTACCTTCAAAATCATAAATCTTTTAATAGCCTTATTGAAACATGAGAACTGATCATTACCAAATAACATATGCTCTCTCAATTTTGTATCAAGCTAAAAAGAATCCCTATCCAGAGATGCATCAAATGGAATTACTTGCAAATAAATCATCTCAAGGCCCTTAAAATTTGATATGCCTCTATAAATGGCTAATGATTTTACAAAGCACACAAATCTTAGATCAACAAATGATATCTAACCAACAACGAGCATCAATAATTGCCATGTGTAATCGGCAATTTGCTGACTTCATTATTCCGTTATTAATGTATAATTAAGTAACACCTATGCTAAATGGTTTTGTTAATGTGAATTATTTTCATATTGTTGTCGTGAATTATTTTGTTTTTGATAATATAAATTTCCATTTTGATGACATGAATTATTTTCATTTCGTATAAATAAAGAATATGGAAAATGTCATCAAAGACATTGAGGAGTTGGAGAAAATTAAGGAGAAGGACGAGCCAATGATTGGGATGTCTTTTAATACCGATACTGAAATGTTTATGTACTTCAAATAGTATGGTAAAAAAAAAAGGATTTCCAGTTATGCGGAGAAGTAGTAGAAAGGATAGTGATGGGATACTTAGAAATGTGTCTTTTGCTTGTGGCCGAAGCGGGGAGACAAGAAGCAAATCTACTAATATCTTAAAGCCGCAACCTAATATAAAGACAGGCTGCAGTGCTAGATTAGGAGCTGGTTTAGGGGATGATGAAAAGTGGACGATTCGAAGCTTAAATCTTGAACACAACCATCCGTTGTTGACTCCAACGAAGTCAAGGCTTTTTCGATGTAATCGTAGCCTCAGTGCACATGCAAAAAAGAAACTTGATATAAATGATCGAACGGGAATCAAATTGTCCAAAAATTATCAATCACTTGTTATTGAGGCCGGTGGACATGAAAACGTGACATTCATAGAGAGAGATTGTAGAAATCATATTCAGAAAGAAAGAAGGTTCCAATTCAGAGGAATTCTTTGTAGGCATGCTATTACGATCATGATACGCAACGACATGGAAATACTTCCAGAAAAGTTTATCCTACGGAGATGGAGAAAAGATGTGTGGAGATGCCACAGTAGGGTGAAAACCAGTCATGAGCTCCATAGCTGCACAGATGAACAAAAACGATACGAGAAGATGTGTGTTAGTTTTGCAGAGGTTGCAAATGTGGCTGCAAAAGATATGGAAAGTTATAATCTTGTTTTGAATTGGATTGAGAAGGTACGGATAGATCTACCGGAAACGATTCAGTGCGGAGGAAATGATGTAACTGTTGTTACAGGGCAAGGAAGTTGTAGTAATAGCGTCGGAATTGAAACGCATGATGTTGAGACAGTACGTGATCCAGTCGTTAAGCGTCGTAAAGGTCGTATACCTTGTCAAAGAAAAAAGTCGACTAAATTTTCAAAATCAGCGCGTTCTAATGCAAAGGTTAGTTTTAAAGTAAAATAATTATAGTAAAAGAATTTATTAATGGTGCTCAAATGTTGGTTTTGTTGACTTTGCAGAATGGACATGTAAGCGATCAAGTGGCAACTATGATTCCAACATTTCAAAATCTTCAACAAAGTTCCGTTGATAGGAATATGTACCCACATGGAGTTATGAACTATTCTAATGTAAGTTTTTCACACTTTATGCGCAATATTTATAAGTATTATCATTTGGTTCAAGTTTCATTAATATATGTTTGTTTTAGGGCCTTATGAACTTGCATCATATAACTGGAGATAATGTTTATCCAACAGCTACACAAAATTCTAGCACGGTAAGTAGTGATAAAATTTGTATTTGCTCATCTTATGTAATTTAGTATTTGTTCATTTAATGTACTTTAACATCTTTATTATAACAAGATGTTTATTTTTTTATAATAGCACCCACAACTCCAGTCCTAAGTGCATGGACATTTTCAGCAGCTGCTTTTTCATCAAAATAATGAATACGGAGTTAATAGGGAGTTTGGAAGTGATTTCGAAGAATAGCATTTTCAGTGCAATCATTGAGCATGTATCAGTTTGATACATAGACTATTTATCCGCTAGTCATGTGGTTGCTGGTTTGATTCAGACTCTCTTACCTGCAATCAGGGTTGGACTTGCTTTCTTGGTGATGCTTGCTATTATGTCCTTTAATGGATGTGTGTTTTTTGTGGCTGTTACTGGTCATACTTTTGGATTCTTTATTTTTGGCAGTAGGGTTTTTTATAAATCACACCCCCTCTATGAGTTGTTGATACAATTAATGGCTGATTACTAAGAGTTAAGTATGTTCTTGAGTTTGGCTTTGTAGTTTATCTTGTAACTCTTAATTTCTATAGAAACTGAATATGAGAAATTTAATTGCAGTTTTTATTGATTTTCAATTTCTGGATTTGAGAAATTTAATTGCATATGTTGCAAACGTGGTTATGCGGAAGAGAAATTTATTTGTACAATGCGATTGTTAATCTACTGAGTAGCAACATTTTCTTGTTTGTACATGGAGGTCTTGTTGAATAATATCTTCATTCATAGCAACAGATGCTTGGCTGCAGTAAATTTGTTATACAAAGATAATCACTTTAATATCTGATGCTGTGAAATCAGCAATGGTGGCGAGCTTTATGCAGAGTTACTGATGCCTGATTTAATTTTTTTTTATTTTTCCCCCTAATTTTTCTCTTTTATCTTTAAATTATTGCCTACATCACATGTATATTTGCTTACATTCGTGACACCTGTAATTGTTTTTTTTTAATATCATGTTAAGTGTATACAATATGCTATGTACTTGTTACATAAATAATTAATTTCCAAGAGAAATAATTAACATTCATTTCATGGAATATATTAGTTAAGTATACAATTTA